>NC_142606.1:15218452-15518452 GCF_041222555.1 Hakea prostrata | reverse complement strand
AAGGAAGCCAAATATCGGTACACTTTCTCCAAAAGCCTTGCTATTTTTTTTGGAAAACATAGCACAAGAACTGAAAATTTTCAGGTAAATCTCATGGTCGTATAAAATTACCAGTCTCTCTTTGCCTGTCGTTTAACTGGAAATCAAATATGCAAAATACAATGAGAGTTCCTCCAAAACCATAAGATAGCCTTCAAAGCATAACACAAGTACCATTATTTTAGCTTTTGTTGACAAATGGAAGTAGTCTTAGTTTTGTTGCAATTACTTTTTCTTCCTTCTCTTGTGGAAGGAGTTTTCATATGTAAAAAATATGCAGGGCTTGTTGGCTTATCTCTATTTGTCTGTTTTTGCCAATTTTCAGCTTCAATAGATTCGACAGCTCAGGCAGGACAAAGGTATGACTGGCAAGAAGATGTCTACCAAAAGGTGGTTTCCCTACTCTTTTTTGTTTTTCTTTGGGTTTTTTATTTTTTGAGATTTTCAACACTATGAAAACGATGATTCTTCTAATGACTCAAGTCCATTCGGGACGCTCAAGTCCATTCGTGGACGGTCAAGTACACTCATAGCTTCACTTAGTTTGAAATTTTGAATTAGTTTGGCCTGAGATTTGCAGGGTCTATTATTCCCCTTTGTACCTAGTCTAGTCCAACAGAGTATGAGACCCATCAAGCAGTTCATTGCTGTTGACCTCTGGGTTTTGTGACCTAGCTGCTGGATGTGATAGAATAATTTTAGTCTTGGTTGCTTCTGCCTATACTTTGACGTCAGAAATAGTTCATTTATTGTGTTTACGTCTTTATGATCGAAAGGATTGGTTAATCTGATTCTATGGTGTAGAGGATTCAGCTTGTTGGTTGTGAATTTTCAGTGTAATCTATTAACATCTAGTTGGTTGAGAATTTACAGAAATTCATTGAGAACTAGTAGTCTTCTCCTAGAGGTGGTTTAACAACTAATTTTCTCTTTTGCTTTATCACTGTCTGATTGGATTTGGTAACTTGTCCTATTACCAGTATGTTTCATTTCAGTTATGAATTGTCTGTAGCCATAAGACTGAAGGTGGTGGTGTTCATTGAAGAAGAAATCTTCCCTCTTTTGTTATTATGTTGCTGTGTTTGAAAACTACTTGCTTTGCAATCTCCTAGGGAAATTTAATCTCAAATTGGATATGTTGCAGATGGAAGAAGGTTGCCAAGTGACTTCAGTAGATGACATGGCTGGTGCGGTCCACCACAGGCTTAAAATAGTTAAAGACGAAGCTGCCTAAGATTCTAACCTGAGATCATTCCATTTTCCCTAGATACACCGTTTATATTTCACTTTGTTTCTTCAATGTAATAAGATTTTCAGACGTAATTAATTGCTTTCTGCGGCATTTTTTTTGTTAATGTAACTCTCTATTCTTCATCATATCTTCTTTTTACTGTATAGTTAATTAGTTATATCTTGTTTACATAGTGATGTTGATTAACAAAAATGATTGTGTTTTTCTTAATATTAATTTGTTATTATTATTATTATGGCATTTTTTTATAACAATTTTCGTTATCATTTTCTAACAGTTTTTCATTCTGAGATGCCAAACTTATTTTTCATTCCATAATTTATTTTGAATGTTGTACCATTTTTCCTTTTTTTATCAATAATTTGTTTCCTGCATTCATTTCTTTTAAATTGGCAAAATAAAAAATGGAAATTGATACCAAAAAGACCCAAAGTACGTATGATCTTTCCAAACGTGGGATAAATTATCAATTCATCTTACGTGGTGGTGTTCCGTGTTCCTTATATTCTGATTCTGAGGAGTCTAAATGAAATTAGGGATCAAAATGCCAAACTTCGTTGGAATGGCACTTACAAATGTGCAATTACGTATAGTTTTTTTTAGTAAATCATGGTTTTCCTTTTGTTTACTTCGTTTTTTGAAACATCTGAATGAGCGAGAAATGATTTAAGCATATAATGTATCAGGGTTCTTTCCTTGCTCTGATATACATTTTCTGAACTGTGCTTGGATATGTGATTTTTTGCATTCGGTTTTGCACATTAAGGCAACGTATGATTTTTCACATTGGGCTCTCATCGTCAAATTCCAGGGGTTCCCCTGTTTTTGGGTCACTGGATTCCTCATTACTTCACTTTCTGCTTAGTTTTTTCGTTTAGCCACAAGATCATACATGGCAACCAAAGTTGGACCAAATTGAACGTTTCAAAATTTTCCAGGGTTTGGTGGAACACATGATCATCGTTTTACAAGTGCCAAAAAGTGGTATTGTACCCGCTTACAAGGACAAGCTGGTTGAGATCCTTAGGAATTTACATCCTCTACTCATATGGAAAGGAAAAATACTAATCCACATGGTTGGATGTTCGATATATGTTTATTCTAAAAACGAAATTATAACCAAGAGGGGTTGGTCCAAGTGGTAAGCACGGTTGGGTTCGAACAGGGATCAAATCACCCACCACGCCAGTGGACGACCACAAAAAAACAAAATTATATTTTATAAAAATAATTCCAAAATGTTAGAATAGAACATGGCAACTGGGAGTTGAAGGATTGGTATGTGATCTAAATGTATTTCGATATGTATGTTCCATAAGAAAATCAAATTTGTTTTGTTCTTATTGATTATTTTCGATTCACCAGTTCTTATCTCTCCTAAGGAGTCCAAAAGTAAAGAAAAATAAAGCCCAAATAATGAATTAATCTTTGTATTCAAATATGCATATTGAAATGTTTGGATTCCCATCATGTTTGTCACGTCAAATTTTGATAATGTTCTTTTTCACAAAGTAGATTCTCTTTCATTTCTACTCTCTAATGTGCCTATAATTATTCTAATGCGACATCCATGAGCATCAAGTAATTATCAAGTAACTATTTCAACTAAAGTTTTAAGAATCAACAAACTTGATCTACTTGTATTGATCAAACCATGGTGGGCTAGAATTTAGTCAATATTCCCCCACAACCGAAAGACAATCGTAAATAACTCTCAAATCACATAATGGGCATAGGTCTAGGTTCACCAAAAAATTTAGGTGTAAATCTACTGGATGAAAAATAAGAATACCTCATTGGTGTAAATCGATCGGATGAAAAACTCAAGTCAACCAATAACAACTGAAAGTAGCTAGCAGGTCCTGGGCCTGGGCTTGGTACTTCAACATTTTTTTTGAACAAATTGCATTGGCACCCCAAAATGGAGGTCTTAAAGCATTGACACCTCCACTTTATCTTTATAAACTTAAAATTAAATTTTTATTATATATATTTGTCTAATTTATCACTGAAAATAGTCCATATAGTGTTGTTTATAGAGATATCTTTGAATTGAAACAAAATAAACACTGATTTAATTATTTTTAATAATAAATTAGACAAATAAATTTAATAAAAATTCAATTTTAGTATCTTTGAGTTTTTTAAACGTGGGGTGTAAGTGGTTTTAAGGCCTACACTTTGGAGGTGCAAGTGCAAGTGCAAATTTGTTTTTTTATTTAATTTTAGATTTGAGTTTTCTTTCGCAATATCTTTATTCGAGAGTCGAGACTCTATATAATATAAAGATGGGCCGATGCGAAGTACGAGGTTGTTGTAGTGCTGGTGAGGTTGCGAAATTCCTTCTCGGTAAGTGTTGAGTCACACTAAAGGCGTTTTAGATTTCAGGTTTCTGCGGAATTAGGTATTTATTTATCTTTTGTTCATATTTTCGGGAATTTATTTTCTCGGTTTGTCTGGTTACGGAGGGGTTTTTACTCTGTAATATCATTTTGGATAGTTTTTTCCGAGAGCTTAATATATGGATTACACTAATTGGAGACCTACTCAAGGGAAGCCTAACATGGATACCAGCGATTGGAGAAGTCAACTTCAACCTGAATCTCGTCAGATAATTTTTAATAAAATGTAAGATTTTTCTTGTTTATCTGTCTCTCGCGATCCTTTTTTTTTTTTAATAAATCTACAAAATTGATCTTCATGGGCTTCCTGTATTTAGTCTTCAACTGCCTTAGATTAGGAACTGAATGAAGAAAGCAAAACATGTTTTCCTTTTGACAAAATTTTCCAGTTGAAACATGTAGGGTTTTGCATGGATGGATTGTCTCTTCACCGTGTGTTATTGTTGTTTAAGTGTTAAAGTTGGTTTGTAGATTTTCTTATACTATTGAAGAGCTAGGATAGACAAAATATAGGATATGCATAGCTTAGTCCTTGTATCTAGCATGGCAAGAATCCATGTAGCAGCAGATCCCATTTAGTTGGGACAAGGCTTATTGTTGTTGTTGTTGTACTATTGATGGGTTGAAATTTAAATTTTTTAATTTTGATGAGTTGCCTGCAATTTTTTTCCCATCATCTACTGTTTCAAGGTTGTTCGACAATTTATCATCTTGTTTTCACTTTAAGAGAAACAGGACTTATGTGATGGACGAATAGATAGTTCTGTCCCGAAGAAGCAAATATATTTGTTTATATACGAACCAAGCTAAACTTTATGACAGATTATTAGCTAAGTTTGCAGCGTTCACATAACAGAGTAAGAGCTGGTTGTGTATCCTGAAGTCTAATATGGATGGCTAATTTGGTTGAATTTTTCCTTTTTATCATTATCTAATATTGGTGGTTAAATCTCATACACATTATGGCTTTTAAATCTGTCGGACCATGAGAATGTCATAAAAAAAAAGAACATAATTTGCAAAACACAATAAATCTAGTGGATGGCTGGTCTTCTGTAAGTGGAAAGAAAGTACTGTAGTTGGATGCAAGTTTGTGATGAAATAATAGGAAGGTTTTTTTTTGTGGCAAATGATTTAGCAACCTAGGGTTTCCACTTAATTGAAGTCAGAAGCCAGTGGATTGCAGTGAGTTATGGTGAAGGAATGACTAGTGTATTGCACAAGCAAAATTCGTATCCCAAGTCCTCTTACTCATTCAAGTTCGTTTAGTTGATGGTTATGATGTAGCCTCAATATGATTGAGGGCTAGTAATAAGATCAGCCAAAGAACCAACTCAAGTTTGGAGCAAAAAAGGGTTTTGAAACCAATTTTAAAGACGCAGGAATTTTTTTGGGTAGCTTTTTTCAGGTTTTGGGATGACTGCTCTGGTTAAGATGGTGTGTGGGGAATGGGTTAACAAAAGATTGTTTCAGGATCGAAAAAACTTGGACAGGCAAAAGTTGATTTTTTGGACTGGATAGGGTTTTAGGGCTATGATGTAGGTGTTTTGTCTTACAAGTTAAAATTTCCTCTGCACAAGCCTTTCTTTTGAGGGCTTTGATAAGGAAAACTGTAACCAAAAAAAAAAAAAAAGGAAGAAAAAGAAAAAGGGAAAAGATAAAAAAAACTGCCAAAAAACACGACGGAAAGACGGATCCAGTGAGTGGATTGGCTTGGACCTAATATCAAGTCTAGGTCAGGTCCTCTGGGGATGGCGCCTGAAGCTTAGTGGGGACCAAAGGGTTAGGATAGATCTAGGTTCCTGGGTGGGGCTTCTTGAAAAAGTCGATCTCAAGAAAATATGCAGGATTTTGTTTATAGGAGATGGGGCTACATCTGGGATCAATGAGGACACAGTGAGGGGGATCTTTGGGTTTAATCATAAGGTAAACCAATGGCTGGTTTATTATCTGGTCTTGAAAGTGAATTTATTGTGGTGGTGGGAGGATCTTGGGTAATCAAGAAATAGCAAAAAGGGGACAGGAGAGGGGAGGAACGACTTGGATCTGCAGGCTTGCCTCCCTTTAGATGTGATCCTCAGTGCATTAGTTTGAAGAATGAAGGTTCATCACACACAATACTGATTCCACAGTCAGTTCAGGGGCTAGACCTTAAACTCGAACTCCAATTGAGCAACTTTGACTTTAAAAAGCATGCAATCTGGATTTTAATCAGGCAGCCTATAAGGCTATAACACATGCCTGGATTTTATGATTTAGACAAGTGACATAGCCTTGGATTTAGGATTCAACCAAAGGTCCAAATCTGAAGGATCTAAAGAAAACCAGAACCAAATACAAGTGAATTCGATGTTCAAAGGAGTGACCTTTTTAGGGTTTTGATGCTCAGTTAGGGAACTGGCTTTGGGGTATCTGTAGGTATCTAGTGATTTCAAGGTTTCCTATATTCTAGACTTAGTTGAGTAGCAATAGGAGTCCCTGGTCAAAGCGGCTGGAAGGGTGTTGTAGGGCTGTAACTTGGATCAGATGGAATCCTAACAGTGGAAGGGTTCCTCCAGGTTTGAGTCAATTCTGCCGGTTAGATTGGCATAGTAGATATGAAGTTTGAATTCGCCCAAGGGATCTAAAATTCAAAAAAAGGGCTCATTCTTGGGTTTTAGTCATCTAATGCGGCTGGGAATTGGAGGTGAGCTGTGGTAATGGGGGTTACATGGTTAAAAGATGAGAGTGATCTATTGGCTTGATGGGGCCAAGTGGAAAAATCTCAAACAACTTGCTTATATTTGGAAAGCAATTTGGAGAAAAGTTTCAGGTTTAATGGAGTATACCTGAATCTTAAAATAGGACTTAAGAAGAAAGGTCCCCTACGTGGGGAGTGTGGGGGATGGGGATTCCCTACTGGGTTCCTGACCTATTTAGTGGTCAATGATGAGCTGCTAATGCAGATCTCAGAAATGTCTGCTATGGTGGGGTTAACTATTCAGGAATTTGAAGAAGGATAAAATCACTGGGGAAAGGGAAAGAGATACACGAGCACACACTCTCAAAACTTCTTTTTTATTCATTCAAATGATGATTGGGTAACAAGCATGTATATAAAAGGAAAAAAAGAAAAAAGACATATCCTTGTCGAAGTATGAAACTTGGAAAAAAATGCAACTATGTGTGCTAGAGTAGGTTTTCTTTGTTGATCTACCATCCTCAACACATTCACCACAGGCTCAAGCATCTTCACTACTATCCTCACATTGTGCCAGAAACTCTTATCAAGGATAGTCAACTTAGCTCTCCTTCCTCCCACTGATGAAGAACCCTCCCAGTTAAACCACTCCTCTGATGCAAACATACTCCTAAGGCCAGTCTTCCTACTCTCAAAGCTCTGCAGTGCTATCCAATTAGTAGCAAATCTGGTTATGCCTGGCCTCACTAACTCACCCTGACACTTGTCCCTCATCATCTTTAATGCATAGGTGTGGTTATATATGAAGGTGCTAAAATGTCGAGCTTGGTCCACCGTATTCTTCACAAGCTTGACCTTTCCAATCTCCTTTAACATTAAGTCAATGCAGTGAGCAGCACAAGGAGTCCAAAAGAGCCTATATCTGTCCATCCATCAAGGCATCAAGCCATCAATACAAAGTTATAAAGTGTATATGTATATGTGTAATGTAAATATATGTATTTACAAATGAAAATTAATACTATATGTTTAGACTTTAGATACCTGGAGTTTTCTTGCATCTTCAACCCAGCTTTCTTGTAGTTGGAGCCATTATCAGTCACAATTTGAACTACATTTTCCACTCCAACCTCCTTCACCACTTGCTTCAGTAATTTGTAAATGTATTTTGCA
This sequence comes from Hakea prostrata, assembly GCF_041222555.1. Taxonomy (NCBI): domain Eukaryota; kingdom Viridiplantae; phylum Streptophyta; class Magnoliopsida; order Proteales; family Proteaceae; genus Hakea; species Hakea prostrata. The sequence continues at coordinate 15,510,906 of NC_142606.1, read as the reverse complement.
TCCTTCTTCTCACCGGATGCATCTACCGACTTGAGGAACACTTGTCCTCCCATCACAATTCAACATGAAATTGATGATGGGTGTCTAATGGGACCGGTCCAACCATCACCATCGTAGTCACTCCATAATGATTCCACATGGGCTTTAATCCCTTAATGTATTCATTTATGTCCTCTTTATGCTTAGGCAAATACACATTATATATCTCATATGGAGTGGGGCCCCATACACCACTCCCGGCCTCTATCTCGCTCAATCATATCTCTCGTAGTAGGGCCCCGAGCTGTATGTGCTGAAACACTATGGTAATGCGCCCATTTGGAGAAAGCCATCCCCACTTTCTCCTTCACACTCCCCCCATAAATGCTTCAACTTTCTCTCGTTTATGCTCGGGCCTCGCAAATAGGGCCGGATCATTGCGAAGAATCTCAAGATCCGGATCTGTAGGATGTCTTGAGGAAGCTCAACCCCTTGTAGGGGCCCGTGGGATAGGAGCCTCTGCCTTACACTCGAGACCTCCTCATAGGGACTTGGGAGCCACCTATGCCTCCCATACCTCACCGGCTCTCTGAGGACCCACAACCTAGACCCCTCTGTTGCCTCCCGATGTCATCAATCCTTTGTTGCTCCCTACTCATCATCATCTCCCTCCTCGCCTGATCGGCCTCCCGGATCGGGGTCACTGTCTCTCTGGCTCATCCCTACCATAACCCTCGGGATCCGGAAGGTCATCTAAGCGAGCATCCTCGAACTCATCCCTCTGTGTTCTCTTCTCTTTCCTCTTTTGCTTTCCACCACTAATATATGAGGCCATTGCCCTCTTGACCTCTACAGGCACCTTTGGGCACCCTGTTACATCCCTGTTGCCACCAGCTAGATGCACCTTCAATCTAGTGGCCCCACCTCCTCCTATTTGTTTCTTGCAGTAATTACACTCACTCTTCCTCTTATCAGTTGTCAGTGGCCTCCCATGATCCCAAGCTATGTCTGACATTTTTAAAATAGAGTGCCTGATACAAGAAACACACACTAAGTATCTTGAAAAGCTCCACAATATGCTCCAAAAATGACATACATGCTTCTAATAATAACCTCCTATTTTTAAATATAAAAAAAAATATGTATAACTATATAAGTATTTTTTAATATATAAATAATTTTAAAATATATAAAATACACACTAACTATCTTTAAAATATCCACAACATGCTCAAAAAATTGCATACATGCTTCCACTAATACTCTCCTATTTTTAAATTTAAAACAGAAATTAATTATTTTTTTAATATTTAAATATATTTTTTAATTATTTAAATATATATTAAATACAATAAAATTACATAATTAACAGAAAAAAAATTAATTCAACACCATCACAGCAATATGGTGTCTCAACTCTCACATACATCCATTTGAAGCTTATACATGTACTATACATAAACATTTTTAACAATATACATAATTTAGTAAATAATTTTTAATAACAGAAAAATAAAAAAATAGTAGGAAGAATCAAAAAATAATTTTGATACTACAAATTCATAGATCATCACTCTAAAGTAAACATATATAAATTTGGAAGCAATCTAACATGATTTAAGGCACAAATGAAACAAAAATAAAAAAATGAGGAAGTTGGTTACTCACCTTGCAAGATTTGAGAAAATGCACAAATGGAGGAGCAAATCAAGTGTTTGAAGGAAATAGAATACTAGAAATTAGGTGTAGAATGGGATGAAAGCAAGAGAAATCAACAAAAATTTCAAAATCAGGTCGAAATGCAGAGGGCGATATTGCTCGAAACAGTCGAACCTGACGGTAGGTCGAAAATGAGCTCGATTTTGGGTATTTTAAAGCCTACGCAAGTGTCGTTTCGGCCCGATATGGTATCGGGCCGAAATATCGACTCGTAACGACCGAAATTTCGGTCGATACGAAATGAAATGGATACCTTTCGTGCATACTACTAAATTTCGTTTCGAGTTGGATTTTTGCAGGCATTTCGATCGAAATTTGGACCATTTCGATCGAATTTTCTTCCATGGGCCTAATGTTGGACTACAATGGTAGGCTTTAGTGAAGGAGAATGGAAGATTAAGAAGGGGGGATCATGCAGTCTCAATAGACCAGTTAAATCGTACCCGGTCCAACCCAAAAGAACTGGTCCAACGGGGTTTAGTCCAACTATAATCAAACCTAATTAAGTATTTTATTTCAATTTTGATTTTAGCCTTTTATTTGTTTAAAAATTCCTACATAAGAGCGAGTACACTTTGGTTTGGAGTCCGTGGTTTTGATTTCAACTAGGATTTGTGTTTTACTTTCATTAAATAAGCTTGTATATGATTTTCAGATTGAATAGATCGAAGACTTCTGTTTGTCATTGAGATATTTCTTTTCCTCGATTCTACTTCCCCCTTCTTCTCCTCCCTATTCCTTTAACTCTCCCTACGTTACAGCACACCATTTGAGTCGTATATTAGGTTTTGCATCAGGGGAAGTAGAGATAGTGATGTAACCCCCCATGTTCTTGGCCACTCTTTAGTATACTCTCAAATTGAACTAGCTATCAAATAAATAGTCGCTAGGAAGTTCATTCCAAATTTTGGTAACTTCACGGGGAATGGATAAAATTGGTTATGGGATGGACTTAGGGGGTTAGGGTTTTGGGATTGAATTGGGGAAAGTTTAGGGTCTTGACAAAATGGGATAGCGTTGGGGAAAACTATGGTCTCAATCAAATAGATGGGATGGATTTTGGATGGATTAGGGTTTTAACAACATGGCAAAAGGGTTGGGAAAAGTTAGGGTTTTAACAATGGTATAAAATTTCGGTCGAAATCACAGAAATTAGGGCTGCAACTGGGCCGGGCTTTTGCAATCCCAAGCCCAGCCATATATGTTCTAATTTGAGCCCATTCCCGCCCTGACCCTAGTTCAGGGCCAAGGATTATTGTCCTTGGCCCTAAGCCCTACAGGGCCAAGCCAAGCCCATTCCCGCCCTAATGGCCCTAATTGGGCCTTGTCGGGATGCGTTGGCCCTTGCCCTGGCCCTGACCCTAATTGGCCCTGACCCTGATTGACCCTATCTTGGCCCTAGCCTTAATTGGTCCTATCCTTGGACCTAAAATATCAAATGTAAATTCATAAGAATAATAATAATAATAATTAAAATAAAAGTATCATAAGTAAACTGAAAAATAAAATTCATAGAAATATAAGATGATTCAAGCTCATACCAAATGATAAAATAGTCAATAAGTTGATAGTGTTGCTTTAAACATAAATAAATTCATACTCCATAATTCTATATTTATCTCTGAAAGTCTCTCATTGCTTTGATGATGGAAATTGAAAACCTCTCCTATTACTTTGGTGATGGAATTGAAAACCCCTCCCATTGATATCCTTATTCAACAAAAAAAAAAAAAAAAAAAAATCATATTCAAAACTTTGTTAACAAGTAAATCGATGATAATTTAGTATTGATATTTTTTTCGTAGTTAAAGAAAATTATATTTTAGTTACAAACATAGCTATCTGTCCTTAATAAGTTCTTTTTTTTTCTCCCTTTAAATATCACATTGGAGGTAAAAGAAAGATGTCAATATTCATGATGAGAAGTTGGGGTGTAGATTTCTTAGATATTAATTCTCTATATACTAGCTTTTATTATTTATAATATATATCTCGCCTTAGTCCAAAAAAAAAAAATCAATGATTTTTTGGAACTAAAAATGACTTAGTTCGAAAAATAAAAATGATCTTAAAAATAATATAAAAATAATCATATTAGTCTAATATGATCAAAATGACTGAAGGTCAAAGTTGAGATTTATAGTAATATCAATGTTAATGTGAAGATTAGGGTAAAAATCTAATACATGATCAGGGTCAACTTAACATTAAGACTAGAGCCAAAATTAGGGTCAAGATCGGGCCAAAATCAGGTGGATGCTTACTACATTGGTAATGAAGATATAATTTATTTTTATTAATTTTTTACAAAACATGATCATGTTTTTAAAATTTGACACGTGTCAAATATTCACCCATGTGGATTATAATTAATTCCTCTCCATATGGGTGGAGGGTCCAGACTCAAATCAGGGTCAGAAGCAGGGCCAAAATCAGGGCCAAAATTAGGCGGGCCGGGATGGGCTGGGCGGGTCAGAGAGTAATCCCAGGCCCGCCCTTTGCCCTAGTTCAGGGCCAAAATATTTTGTCCCTAACCCGCCCTTAGGGCCTAAATCTTTAGCCCAAGCCCTATTCGGGCTCAGGGTGGACTTAGGGCGGGTCAGGGCTGCCAGGGCCAAACTTGCACCCCTAGTCAGAAATTTTGGCTTTTGAAAAAAAGAAACGAAACCTAGGTGGAATTGAAAAAGTACTAGGTTTCAACCGAAACAGTCAAAACCTGTTGAAAGAAAACCTTTGAGATTTTGCAAGTTTTGACAGCTTCCGCCAGGTTTCGCACTTTGAGTTTGGACCCCCAAACCATCTTTTGGCTGGATTTTGTGATTTCAACATCTGTTTCACCTTAGATCAATAACTCATTTGTCAAAACTTGGGAAAATGCTGAAAATTTGTTGAAACTTGTTGAAACTTGGGGGAAAAGTTTTCAATGGAACCCACCATATCTCAGTTTCTTGGCTGGGCGATACCGGCCTCGAAATAGAGATTGCAATCCTTGGTTTTAACTATACGCAAGATGCGATGGTATTGGAGAAGAAAATCGGAAGTTTAGATTAATAAAACTCTTGATGGGCTGTTGGAAGGATTTAGTGTTTTGGGCAAAATCAGGGTTTAACAAAACCTAGATGGGAGGGGGTTTGGGAGGCTTGCAATTAAGGAGAAAAGAATAGGGAAGCTTGCGGTTGGTTTGGGAATGGTTTGGAGGGTTTCTTGGATCAATCTTTCTCTCTTTCTTGGCTTTCTTTTCTTTCCTCTCTTTTCTCTTCTTTCTCTTCTTTCTTTTCTCTCTTTTCTTTTTTTGTTCCTTTTGTTCCTCTCTTTTCTTTCCTCTCTTTTCTTTTCATTCTTTTTCTTTCTTCCTAAGCTGCCACAAGATCAGGAAAGGAGGAAAGCAGAGGGGAAGAGGAGGAAATCAGTTGGGGGAGGCCTGTGGTTGGAGAGAAGCAGGGGAGGGGAGGTTGGCTGCTGCTGCAAGGGAAAGAGAGGGGTGGGGGTAGTTGTTAAAGAGTTAGGGGAGGCAATGGGATTAGGGAAGGGCTAGGGTTTCACTTCGTTATTGAGTGGGCTAAATGCACTCTAGCTGCTGTAGGGAAGGACAATAAGCTGTCACAGGATCTTTGAGTTCAAGAAGAAGGAAGAAATTTGCAGAAAATTCGATACTCAGCCTTGGGGATCCTCCTTGGGACCCATGATTCCCATTCTCCTTCAATTCTTGCAATTTTAGTCATCCAATCTAATTTTCATACAAGGTGTGAGGGCCTTTATATAGCCTTTCACAAGAAGGAAGACACTAACAAACAAACTTGGACTCTAATTAGGCAATCCAATTTGGATTTGGAATCCCTCAACTGATTAACAACTAGCTAACAACTTGAAAAAGGGGCTTTCTAAGGACCACAAATAACCAAAATAAAATAACAATTATACAGAAGTAATCTTACTTTGAAATTGATTCCAACTCCTGACACCACGAAAAAACTGATTGGACCCCCGAGACCTCAAGGAGGGGTCTGAAAATGACCAAAATGCCCCTTATTGCATCGGCCGGCCCTGGTTGCCGCATGGCCTGGGGGCTTCTTTGGGCCCAATTTTCGCGCTATCTCTAGCCTGCTGACCCCGGTTACGTCAGATAGGGGAATAAAAACTCTCAATCTAATAATAGTCAATTCGTTTTATTCAACCTGCAATTTTATCCTAACCTAGGTGAAATATGAAACTCAAAACATAATGCAAACCAAACTCTTAACTCTTAGAATACTAAAACGAATAAAAGACTAGAATTGAAACTGAAATAAAATACTTAATTAAGGCCAACTCTTGTTGGACCAAACCCCATCTGACTGGTTCTTTTGGGGTTGGACTGGAATGGATTGATCTGGTTCATTGATACTGCATCTATTACTTTGAAATTTCGTTTGAAATAAATATTTAACTATGTATTTTTTTACTCTGGGTTTGGACCCTTGGGATGTGTGATAACGGTCTCAGAAAGCTGTTCAGGTGCTCTTTGTTCTTGGAGAACAGAATGGGTGGTTGGTGTTAATTAAAACAGTTTGTTCTTTTGTTTTTAAAGTACAATCCAGTGAGGAAAGCGGTACGAGGAAGGGGTTTTGCAGAACGTATAAGACATGTTCTGTCAAGGGAATAAAAAACTTGATAAAATGATCTTGACAGTTAAAGTCTCTTTAGACCACCCCTACGGCCCTACCCCCATCCCTTCTTGCAAATACCCTTGACCTTGCTCTCCCAACCTGCATCCTTGCTTGAATACTGGAATTTTCAGATTCTGGACCCAATTGGGAAATATTTCCAGGATGGGTTTATCAAGAAGCCCATGTCTCAGCAAAGAACAATATTCAGGATAGAAACATATAAAAATGGTTTTATACAGGAACTGGTATCCAGAACATAAACCTTACTAAACACATGTTGGAAACTCAAGACTAGTTACATTGGAGAGGTGGAGCAATGCACCTGGGGTGTTGTGTGATGGTTTTACTTGACGTATTCCTTCGAAACTCAAAGATTAATTTTAATGTGACAGTTCATACATCCAACAGTGATGTATGGAGCTTAATGTTCGACAACGATGAAACACCATGGATATGCTTAGTGTGGCTGAAACAAGGATGTTGAGTTGGATGGGTGGTCAAACCATATGAAGGATTCCACAAATTAAAGCTAATACAGGAGAGGTACGGAACATCTGATACATGATCAGTTGCAAGAAAGTCTTTCGTGGTGGTATGAACATTTGCAATTTAGGCCTTTGTGCGCCCTGGTATGCAGGGTAATTTGATTGAGGAGTTTAAAGAGCCTGGATATGCCAAAAATGACTATAGGAGAAATGGAACTGGCCGGGTATCCCGAGGTACATATGGCTGCCTCTTTGGTATTTTGGTGATACCCAAAAAAAAGACGGTAGAAAATACATGCATAGCTGAGTAGTAGTAATGAGTATTGCTTCAGATGGAGCTGGCTGTTGGAGGTTTTTGTAGCCGACCCATTTGGTTGGGATATGGCTGAGTTCAGCTGTTCAGAGAAGACCATGCCAAATTTGCTGGAATCCTTGGTACTGGTTTAAATTACACATAAAAGCCTAGGCCTGAGCAGTGTTGTAGGGAACAAAGCGATATGTGAAATCTAGTTCTAGCAACACGCAACATTGGGAGCGTATCTGCCGTCTCAAACATGGATATGTAACATCACTATTGCGGATAAGTAGCCATGCTACAAGCAAGGTAAAAAATTCGATCGAAATGAACATTTCGACCTTGGAAAAGGTCGAAATTTTGAGAAACTGGATACTTTTTTCCTGATTCTTGAAAACTCAATTTCGAGCCTCAAATGCACTCAAATTGATTTGGATTTTTGCATACTAGCTATTTCAAGCATAATAAACACTATAAAACTCCTAGTTTACTAAAAAACTACTGAAATGTAACATCCAACATTCCAAGTAAGTACATGAATCAGAGAAGAAGCTGGAATGTTATTACTTACAAATCTATTCTATTCAAGCCTCAAGGTCTCCCTCTTCCATCTGCACCCCATACAAATGACAATACAACTCCCATGATGTTTGCCCCCGCCCCATATAGTTTTGGACATAGTCAAGAACTGCACCTCTATATGTGGCCTCATCCACATGCATAAGATTCCCTAACGGTGGGAAGTTGTGAATCTCCAAAGGAATTGGTGGTGGTGGGCCTTGTGGCTGTGGAATAGTGTGGAAGATCTGCTCAACAAATGAAAGAGCACCCTGGCTCTCAGGACTAGGAGAAGGATAAGGATAATGATAGGTCCCAGTGGCTGACTCGATAATCGACAGTGGGAGGGACACCGTAAGCTCCATAGGCCGCTCCATAACCATAAGGCTCCAGTCATGGCTGACTGGCCTGACCCTGAATCTGATAGCCAGGAGGGACACCATATGGTTCATAAGGAACATAACCATAAGTCGACTCGGTAGAACCAATACTCTCCACAGCAGTATCATATGAGGACTCTGCAGGCCTATGCCATCCCGATCCTCTGGAGGTGGAGAAGTCTCTAGCATCATCAATGCTCATCGATCTGAAGCTTATACATGTACTATACATATACATTAATTCAACACCATCACAATAATATGGTGTCTCAACTCTCACATACATTCATTTGAAGCTTATAAATGTACTATACATATACATTTTTAACAATATACATAATTTAGTACATAATTTTTAATAACAAAAAAATAAAAAAATAGTAGGAAGAATCAAAAAATAATTTTGACACTACAAATTCATAGATCAACACTCTAAAGTAAACATATATAAATTTGGAAGCAATCTAACATGATTTAAGGCACAAATGAAACAAAAATAAAAAAATGAGGAAGTTGGTTACTCACCTTGCAAGATTTGAGAAAATGCACAAATGGAGGAGCAAATCAAGTGTTTGAAGGAAATGGAATACTAGAAATTAGGTGTAGAATGGGATGAAAGCAAGAGAAATCAGCAAAAATTTCAAAATGAGGTCGAAATGCAGAGGGCGATATCGCTCGAAATGTCGAAATGTCGAAAATGACTCGATTTTGGGTATTTTATAACCTGTAGAAGTGTCGTTTCGGCCCGATATGGTATCGGGCCGAAATACCGAAATTTCGGTCGATACGAAACGATATGGATACATTTCGTGCCTACTACTACATTTCGTTTCGATTTGGATTTTTGCAGGCATTTCGATTGAAGTTTCGACCATTTCGATCGAATTTTCTTCCATGGCTACAAGGTAATTTTTGTTAATTAGAGGGGACTTTGGGACCTTTTTGATGTAATTGTACAGTGGGGTTGTTGCTTATTTTAGGTATTTTTAGTATGTTTATAATGAGGAACGGAATAGAAAAGGAAGAAAGATAAAGAGGATAGAGGAAAGAAGGGGAAACCTAAGAAGAATAAGAGTTGAAGAAGGGGAAGAAGAAGAAGAACAATCATAAGAAGAAGAATAGAAGAGACTGCAAGTGCACAATGCTAAAGCTCCAATTCATCAGAGAGAAAGACAGTAATTGAAAATTTATACTTCCAAAATAAAAACTAAACTAAGGTCCTAAATCTCCCAAGATGAAATCTTCATGCAATCTTATTTTGGGCCGGCAAATGCTCTTTGAAATATTTCCAATATACCAAATAATGGGCTGTGACATTATTCATGTGAACAATGATGCAAACGGTATTTGTGGAGTAGGGGGACCTTCTTGTTGGACGAGCTGGCTAGTTTGAGGTGTTGTTTGGGCCCAGGCATCATGCCGCATGGAGGAAAGAGAGGATTAGTATTGGTTAGGGGGTTATAAATAGAGGGTAAAGTGTGAAGAAAGGGTATGAGATGTTTTATGTGAGTGTTTGGGCAGCCTTTGGCTGAGAGGCAGCATATGCTATGGGTGGTGACTGGCACCATTCAAACCAGTTTACTTTTGTGCTTGATTTCGTTATTCTAGTGATTAAATATTATTAGTTTTTGTGTTTGATTTGCGGGGGTCTTATCAACTAGTATGATGGCGCGTTTTGATCCGCGAGAAGAGAGTTGGAGACCAAATTATCCATGTTTTCCGATGAATGGAGTGCACAGGGATGGTTAACAAAGATCATGCTCTTTTGTTGGGCACATGCGATTGAGTATGAGCAATGATTGGGAGTGAGTTTCCAACATTTGGGTTGAGAAGCATTGGATTGGGTTTACCGTTGGAAATGGCAGGAGATCAATGGGGCATACTTGAAGAAAGCCCTTCAACTTGAGTTTGGTAACCATGCTGGAACTGATAGCATGCTTGGTATTGATAAGAGGAGTCTACAGGGAAGAGAAGAGGGAGGCTAGGGTGGAGGACTCCACAGATCTAGTTTTGAAAGGGATCCACAAACCCTTCAAAACTGATTGGGTTAGAATGGAAACAAGGGATACTATCCCCTACTATCTCAGCAACCTTAGAGTAGGGCTTTCTTTGCTTTGCACCAAATATTGTTTCTCATGGTTATGGATTTTATCTTTGAGGACAAAAAGGTACATTTGGAAGTTCTGCCTTGCACAAGCATTAATGATATCGAGGAGTTAAAGGCTGAATGTGCTGGATTGAGAAACAGAATTGCAAAGAAGGTTGCCTATTTGAAAGAACTAGAAGTTTCATTGGCCTTTAGAATCTAATAAGGCGAATGACGGGTCATATGTGTTTGGAAATACTTTTGTAGGCGATTGTGCCAGTGATTCAAATGCAAATGAAGCAGCAGAGGATTCAATGGGACAGGTTGATTGTTCCTAGGGATTGGCTTCATTTGCCTTGAATATTCACATGCAAATTTACTAGAAGAGCAAAACATCCTGCTTCTAGTTGGAGTCGCAAGTTGATCCCTGCCATGCATAAATCTTTTTTAGATAGTTATGCACGGATTAGTTGCGAATTGGCATGGTTGTGTGGCAAACATGTGAAGACCTAGCTTCTAATTTTTCCTTTACCTTGAGGGGAAGGTGAATTTCGAGGGGCCGGTGGTGATAGGGCCTTTGGATCATGCCACATGGAGGAGAGAGAGGATTAGTATTGATTTGGGGTTGTACCTAGAGGGAAAAGTGTGAGGAAAGGGTATGGGATGTCTTATGTGAGTGTTTGGGCAGCCTATGGCTGAGGGGCAGTGTATCTTGTGGGGTGACTGGGATCATCAAAACCAGTTTATCTTTTATTTGTATTTGTTCTTTGTTATTCTAGTAATTGAATATTATTTCAGTACTTAAATATTAAATATTATTAAGTATCCTTTGCACCAAAAAATATACATACATATAGAGGCAGTCAATCGAAGTTACAAGAGCCAGTTGACTACCTCTGATCGATTATCCCTTATTTTTAGCCTTAAAAGCCCCAGACCACTGGTCACACACACACACACACACACACACACACACACACACATATATATAGGTTATAACACCTGAAGAATGGGGTACAACACCACTTCGGTGTCGGACTTTCTCCAACCCCGAATACCAACCCAACCAATACCATTATTTTGATTATATTGATGCATGGATGCATGCATTCTTCTATCAAAATAAAGCAAATCGCCATTTTTTGTTCCTTTGCTTTGCACACAAATTCTCTATTCAACACAACATTTCCATACTGGTTCAACCAATGGTGGGCAACTATGGGACCCCTTGAAGCAATTCTGCCAAGTTCTGTGTCAGAAACCTTCACTATCTTTTGCCAGCATACAACGTCTTGCCCAACAATACCGGACTTGCTCAGGTTCTTTGTCCATTGCAAACTTGCATGGATAATGTATTGGGACTATTTGATTGCTGAACAAACCAGTGCAGCCACCAAAACTGCACCTGACTATGAATGAACAATTCCGTGTCTTGCACGGTCTTATCATATCAAATGGTGGGATAGTTGTGACATATCCAAATGTAGCATTATGGCCCTCATCAAGTCCCTCACAGGCCTTGAACCAATACTAACAATATCTCAGGCCTCATCTACCAATAGCAGAAAAACCAAGCTCTTGGCTAAACAGGCTCTGCTCAAAACCCAAATTGCGGCCCTTGACGAAGAGGACGAAGAAGAAGAGTATGACTAATCCATCGGTGATTCTCTGATGCACCATTGCCACATTGGACAACATGCTCAAGATCCACTGGATGACAAAGAAGATGATCTTCTTGCCGAGTCTGTGGCTTCCTCCCCCTTTGTTCGTGTTACTAGTAAACGCGGGCGAGGCCATGGACGTCCCAAGAATACTACCAATATCATCGGCAAAGGCAAAAGCCTTCTGCAAATTAACCAATCCTTCCAGTTCCCTAGGATGTGAAGTTGGTAAATTTTTAGCCATAACGACATCAAAGAATGGTCCGTAAGCCGTGACGGTAATATCAGCACCTTTTTACCCAAGGTAAAATATGGGTTATCGTTACTATTCCGGCATTGAATAGTCTGATGTGTCCTATCAGTAAAATGGCAGCCGGTTCATCATTCTAGTTTAAGAATGGTCCAACCAATATCCGGCTTGGTCAAATAGGATAAACCAATCCAGCCAAAATCCGGCTCAGCCAAATTGGGTTAAACACTTTGAACTAGAAAACAGTGTCTTTGACACATGGAATGCCCTGGAATGGTTCATCATCAATCAATTCTGCATCCGACGATGCAAAGCAAATATCTGCATCCAACGGTGCAAAGCAAATTCTACCCCAAATGCTATATCAAGGATCAAGATTCAAGCTTCAAATCTGACGGACAAGATTAAAGGTTCCAGACAAGATACTATTCTTAAATAGTAATCTTATCCTTATCTTATCCTTATCTTATCCATGAAGATTGCAAGGAAATCTCAAGGAATTAATCCTTACCGTCAATCAAGATTACATGGAATCCAATGAACACCCTTCATCCACAAGGATTCTCCTTCTTTTATAAATGAGAGTGCTCTCATAAGTGAAAGGGAGTTGGGTTTTTTGCAAGATTAGAGAGCTTGGAGGAGTGTTTCTCTAGGAATAGGTTTGTTTCATCCCTTCCCCTCTCTGTACCATCTTCTATCATGTTTGTAACAATGCCTTGTATCATCTCCGATGATTTGTAATAACGTCTATCACCACGAAAGATCCTTGTATATATATATATATATATATATATATTATCAATGCTGGTCTGAATTGGTTCCTGGCTGGTTGTCCTGCATGAGTATAACCTGGTTTGAGTTTCTTCTAGGGGCAATAGGTAGGTGTAGCAGGATTGGAGATCTCATTTATGTTTCTGTATTGGTATTCCTTTCTATTTTGTAGGAGTTTTGCTTATTTGCTTCTTCATTATGGATTGTTGATTCTTAGTCAGTTATTTAAACTTAAAAGTGTTCCACATCTACAGAATGGAGACTTTGAAGAAGAACCTTCCAGTTGCTGGCCCAGAAGGGCTACAAGAACTTTGGAAGATTGCTGTAAGATTTGAGGAAAATATATATACTGCTGCAGCAAGTCAGGTACACTCGTTACTTGTGCATACGGTATTCTCTTTGCAGCTCTTTCTTTTCTCTTTGGCATTATTACATGCTTGCCATTCCTTTAACTGCTAAGCTTCTGCATATTTTGGATTACTGTTGTCAATACCTATGCCAAGGTTGAAGAACTTGGTGCTGATTCTTCAAAATTCTATGAATTTGTGATGAGTTAGTCGCTATAATCTAGAATATATTCTTTTTGGTTTGCATGTTTTATGGATATTACGTATATCATAATTTCATGGAGTTGAACATTTTGAAGATGACGATGGACATGAATAATGAGATGAGGTAGGCTAGCCGCATATGCCTATCGAGTCCTGTACCTTTCCCTACTGTCTATACAGTGCATATCAGGGGCGCAAATTTCAGGAGCCCCTTGGATCCACCCATGATTTTGCAGATTCATTCTTGCTGAAGGGGCATATCACCTTTAGCTTTACAACAGATGGTCTCATCAGGAATGCTCACTGAGAATAAAATGACTGTGTAATAGTTACAGGATTTTTATTTTTTTTTGGTTGGTGGGGGGAGACAAATGGATGGTTTCAGAATTGTCTTTGTATTGTGTTAGTACTGTGGGGTACAAAAATAGTCACTTTGCTTCATCCTTTTTTAGCTTGCTTTCTAAATGAGTATAACATTTTTGGATTTTTTTGGTTCAGGTAGATTATCTGAGAGAGATTTCTCTAAAGATGTCGACAATGGAGACAAAATCTCTGCCTCCTGGCATAGCTGTGTCCTTACTGTCAAATCCTGGTGTTAGTAACCAAAGTTCGCCAGATCCAGGTACAATTTGGAGTGCTTTTCCAGATTCAACAGATTGAATTCTTCACTATTGATGCCAAAGCCTCACCAAGGTGTCATTATTACCGTAATTATGTCTGCATTGACATGGCTCCTATATTGGATATAAGCATAATTAAATAGAAATACCACTGCATATTGTCATAAACTGCATGGCTAGAGCACCTGAATTTATGCCTTGTCGCCTAGACGCTACAATGCCTTGGCTTATCTAGTTACAAAGATTTTTTTTTTTTAATTATTGTTAAATTAGTCTTCTTTTTAATGTCAGTGTTGCTAATCAATCTTTTCAACTAAATTTATCCTTTGCTGGCTTTCCTTCAACTCTAGAAGGGAGTTTTAGGAGGATCAATTCCAAACATGTCAGGGGTTCATATTAGGGTTAGAGAGGGACTGTAATAGGCAAGTAAGGTGTCCGCACTGCATGGTGGGGGTGGGGGGGATTGGTGAGTTGGGGAGGAGGATCAAGGCGCCAACAATGTGCCTGGTAAAACTACTCAGTGCCTTGAAAACTAGGCTCAATTGTGAACCAGAAATTGGCCCATGGTCTTGCTCCTGCATTACTGGTCCTTGAACTGGCTTACCTTCTGAATGGTACATCTAAGACGTATGAGCAAAGAGTTAAAATGTACCCATTCATGAGCTGAGCACAAGTATAGAAGTTTGGGATTCTTTCACCTTGCTAGAGGATTTTATTGTGTTTTGTCTGACATAGATTTGAGTGGATGTCCAGCACAATTTTGCAAAGAATTACCCCACATCTTTCTCGAGAAGAGACAAACATTCTCAATATCATTTGATTGAATAGTTGACTCAGCTCCTTGTTTGAAGAAACCCTCCTCTTCAACTGGTCTTGTTTCCCGAAAAGCAGACATGAGATAGCAAATCCAGCGTTTTGCCAAGATTTCAAATAGCTATGTCGAATTCAAGTTGATTCGGTTTCACTTCTTCCTTGTAGAAATACAATCAAATAATTCCCAATCATGGTCCTTGCAGATTTGATCATCCTTGTAGGATACAAAAAGAAACTCCAGATAAACAACCTCTCTGCGAAAGCAATGGTAAGGCTGCATGCATATTCCCCCCCCCCCCCCAACACACCAAAAAAAAACCCCAAAAGAAAGTACAGAAAAAAGGCAGGAGCTTCATGAATTGGGTAGCCCATTTCGGTCATGGAACTTTTACTGGGGCCCTGTTTTATTTTGGGTGGAACTTATATACAACACAAAGTTTCAGGTAAATCTCATGTTTTCAGAGACTTCTCCTGAAAAAATTTCCTCGTACTTTACTTTTACCTGGAAATAAATGGGAGCCCAAATGATAGAAGCCAAATGCCGGAACACTTTCTCTGAAATCTTTGCTATTTTTTTTGGAAAACATGGCACAAGAACTGAAGCCATTCAGGTAAATATCATGGTTGTCTGAACACTTTCTCTTTTTGCCTGTTTTTCACTGGGACATGGAGCCTAAGGGAGAGAGAGGTAAAGTACAAGTATAGTTTCTAAAACCAGAAGATAGCCTTCGAAGACATAGCACAAGTACTATGATGCTTAACTTTTGTTGACAAATGGAATTAGTCTGAGTTTTGCATAATTTTTCTTCCTTCTCTTGTATGCAGAATTTTCATATCCAGTATGTGGGGATTGTTGGCTAATCTCTGTTTGTCTGTTTTTGCCAATTCTCAGGTTCAATAGATTCTACAGCTCAGACGGGACAAAGTTATGATTGGCAAGAAGATGTCTTTCAAAAGGTGGCTTCCCAGCTCCTTGTTGACCTTAATTGCTTTTTATGGTCTTCCATATTCTGTAATTCTGTGGTGGAAATCAAATTTTGTGGCTAATTCCTGCTTCTAACTTTTGTCCCTTCCCTCTCTAAGAGATGGTTGTTAAGAAAGTGTAGATATTCATATATGGCCGCTCATTTCTGTTTGTTGGATCTTGATACTCTGTTAGCCATCCTTAGTTTTCTATTTAAATGCCTTCTGTGTGCACTAACGGTTGCTTTTCTTTTCTTTATTAATTTTAACACTGCTGCTAAGAAATGGCTTTTTGAACTCTTTGGAACAAGACACCTTTTAATGATTGAGTAAATAAGCTTGCTTTGAGTTAGTAAAAGGGGTGGTAATATGGTTCCCCACATACTCCTGTCTCTTTTGAATGAAACTAGGGCCATCTTGTTGTGAATGGTTTATACTAAAATTGACTCTGCCATAAGATTCATGTGGTATTTAGTACTTATGATCTTCCAAATGTGGGATAAATTATTGATCCATCTTACGTAGAGTTTGTCGTGTTCTGATCCTGAGGAGTCTAAATGAAATTAGGAATTAGGATCTTGAATATCAGAATGCAAAACTTTGTCGGAGTGGCAGTTTTCAGTTAATTAAGGTTTTTCTTTTATTTACTTCATTCTTTCAAGCATCTCAGTGAGCAAGAAATGATTCAAGCAGATAATGTATACATTTTCTAATATGTACTTAAATATGTGGCTTTTTGCATTGAATTTGCAGATTAAGGCAATGAAGGAAATGTACTTGCCAGAACTATGTGAACTATACCAGAGGATTAATCTCAAATTCCAGCAGGTACCTGTTTTTTGGAAACTGGATTCCTCATTAGTTCTCCATAAAATGCACCACAAAGTTTTATGGCAAACTATTTTTGGGTGAAACTAGTGTCTATCGACTATTATCTCCAAAATTAAATGGCAACCACATGCATAATTATAAGTTGCCCACAGTTAAATTATGTTGTTAAATGGATATTCTTCTTCCTATCACTTGGTGGAAACTACTCACCACCACAGGAAACCACCCACCCACCGCTGCCGACGACTAGACCCCCTCTCCACTGGCGACCACAGCCCACCCCCATTTCTTTGTCTCTTTCTTTTCAACTTCTAGTTACTCCCTCAAGTTGCTTTGATCCAGTATGGCTTCATTTTCGTTTGTTTCCCTTTCCTTGAAATTCTTGCTTGTTATTTCCCTCATTCATGTCTCCTCTGCCATGAGAAAGCTCAGTGAGTCGGTACAGGAGCAAGCCTTGCTTGAATACCACATAGGCTCTCTCCTTTCTGGCTAAATCTCTGTCAATCTCCTTTGGTACGGTAGATTCAAGCCTTCCCAGCGTGCCATAGTCGCTGATTTCATCTCTTTCCTTTCCACAACTCAGACAACCCAAACCTGGGGGTTGAGTATGGGCAGAAAAGGGCATTTAGGTAATTT
This sequence comes from Hakea prostrata, assembly GCF_041222555.1. Taxonomy (NCBI): domain Eukaryota; kingdom Viridiplantae; phylum Streptophyta; class Magnoliopsida; order Proteales; family Proteaceae; genus Hakea; species Hakea prostrata. The sequence goes on along the minus strand of NC_142606.1, from coordinate 15,493,662 downwards.
TACTACCCATTTAATAGCAGACTTTAACTGTGGGTAACTTGTAATTATGCATGTGGGTGCCATGTAATTTTGGAGATAATTGTGGGGTTACTAGTTTCACCCAAAAAATAGTGGGTGCCATGTAATTTTGGAGATAATAGTGGGGGCTACTAGTTTCACCCAAAAAATAGTGGGTGTCATGTAATTTTCTCAAGTTCTAATTGTTATGAAAACAAACTTACCTTCTACTTAATTTTTTCATTTAGCCGCAAGATCATACACAGCAACCAAAGTTGGACCAATTTGAACGATACCAATTTTTCAAGAATTTGCTGGAGCGCATGATAACCTTTTTACGAGTGCCAAAAAGTAATATCATACCTGTTTACAGGGACAAGCTGGCTCTGTATGAAAAGCAGATCCTTCATGTTCTTACTACACATCGACCGAAGAAGCCTGTTTCTTCACAAATACAAGGACAACAACACCTTCAGGCACCTGGTTTGCATCCACACTCCATGCAGCAACAACAGCAGCAGCCACAATCTCAACTAACTCAGTTGCAACAGCATGACAACCAAATGAATCCCCTGATGCAACCATATGAATTGTCTGTAGCAAAGGTGGTGTTCGTTGAAGAAGAAATCTTCCCTCTTTTGTTATTATGTTGCTATGTTTGAAAACTACTTGCTTTGCAATCTCCTAGGGAAATTTAATCTCAGATTGGATATATTGCAGGTGGAAGAAGGTTGCCAACTGACTTCAGTAGATGACATGGCTGATGCAGTCCACTACAGGCTTAAAATAATTGAAGACGAAGCTGCCTAAGATTCTAACCTGAGATCATTCCACTTTCCCTAGATACAACGTTTATATTTCACTTTGTTTCTTCAATGTGACAAGATTTTCAGCCGTAATTGATGGCTTTGCGGCAACTTTTTTGTTAATATAACTCTCTATTCTTCATCATATCTTCTTTTTACTGTATATAGTTAATTAGTTATATCTCGTTTACATAGTGATGTTGAGTTTCGTAATATTAATTAATTAGTTATTATTATGGCCATTTTTATAATCAATTCTCGTTATCAATTTCTAACAGTTTTTCATTCTGAGATGCCAAACTTATTTTTCATTTCATAATTTATTTTGCATATTGTACAATTTTTTATTTTTTATGTTTCTTGTATTCATTTCTTTTATATAGGCAAATAAAGAATGAAAATTGATACCAAAAATGACCCTTAGTATTTACGATCTTCCAAATGTGGGATAAATTATGAATTCATCTTACGTGGTGGTGTTCCTTATATTCTGATTCTGAGGAGTCTAAATGAAATTAGGGATCAAAATCAAATGTGCAATTACGTATAGTTTTAGAAAATCATGGTTTTCCTTTTGTTTACTTCGTTCTTTGAAACATCTGAGTGGGCGAGAAATGATTTAAGCAGATAATGATTTAAAGCAGATAATGCCAGCTTTAGTTTGGATTCTCATCACGTTTCTCATGTCGAATTTTGATAATGTTCTTTTTCACAAAGGAGATTCTTGTTCATTTCTACTCTCTAATATGTCGACAATTATTCAAATGCGACATCTGTGAGCATCAAGTAACCATTTCAATAAAAGTCTTGAGAATCAACAACCTTGATCTGCTTGTATTGATCAAACCATTGTTCCCATAAAATGGGTTCTTGCAACTTTGGCCATAAAGTGCAATCGGCGTTTACTGTCTTAAGTTTGCTGTAAACTGGTTTAAACACATTATTACCAAACAAAACACTTCATCTGATGGGAATCACAAAATTGCTTTATATGATTATTACAAGTAAAGTAGATATCAATGCAACAAAATTTATGAAGTAACAGCAACATTGTTCCAATTTGGAATTAGATATATGATTCACATCCTCTGTAATTCCTTTCCTTACAATTCCCTGTAATTCCCTCATAGGATTGTGCCACGTGGCATTTAAGTGATCCAACGATTACCTAATTTAAACTAAATTTGAATTTTATTTAAACCCACTCAAGGTTATTAAATATGCTATTTCATCAATTAACTAATTGATTAATAGTGGAGGCCATTAGTATGTTCAGGCAAAGTCTAAGATTGGATTTGTAAGTTTAATCTAATAAAAAATGAAATGAAATTATTAATAACATCTATTTCTTCTTCCTCTATTCCTTCTCTAATACAGTTATTCTCCAAGTTCAATACAACTGATTTTTTGGAGAGACATAGAGAAAAAAAGTTGGTTTTTGTGGGAGATTCACTGAACATAAATATATGAGGATCTCTTGTTTATATCCTTTGAGATTGAATTAGAAATAATAAAAGAGTCATGAGAACTTATGGAAGATGATTTTTTTTTTCACTACTTCAAGACGATAGCAAAAGAACTACTACTACAATCAAAGGGTCTAAACTTGATCCATGCAAATGAAAAATTTTAATTATTATAAAAAATTATCTTAACTAACCCATAACTAATGGGATAAAGAAACATAAATTTTATTTAACGATTTAGATTTAGTTAATCGATCGGACACTAAAAATTGAGGGCGTTTAGTACGCTACCTCCTTTCCAATTAATTATACCAAACCAAATCATCCAATAATAACCGAAAGCAGCGAGCAGAGATTCTGGGCCCGGGTTTGGCACTTGGGCACTTTTTTAATTTCTGATTTGAGTTTTCCTTTCAAGTCACGGAAGTCTCGAATTCTTTATTCGAGAGTCGAGACTCCATTTAAAGATGGGTGGATGAGAAGCTCGAAGGCATGCCGGTGAACGGCGGCCATAACTATAAGGTAGCGAAATTCCTTGTGGGGGTGAACTGGGTTCAGAACGTCGTGTGACAGTTCGGTCTCTATCCGTCGTGGGCGTAAACTATAACGGTTCTAAGGTAGCGAAATTCCTTCTAATTCCTTCTGGGGTGAACGGAAAGCGGAACGCGAGCTGGGTTCAGAACGTTGTGAGACAGTTTGGTATCTATCCGTCGTGGGCGTAAACTATAACGGTTCTAAGGTAGCAAAATTCCTTCTAATTCCTTCTGGGGTGAACGGAAAGCGGAACGCGAGCTGGGTTCAGAACGTTGTGAGACAGTTTGGTCTCTATTCGGTGTGGGCATAACTATAACGGTTCTAAGGTAGCGAAATTCCACAAACTTGTGGGGTAAGTGTTGACTTGTACGGCGATCTGGAAAGGGAAAATCACATAGGAAAACAGGTAGCGAAATTCTTGTGGGGTAAGTGTTGACTCGCACGGCGATCTGGAAAGGGAGAATCACATAGAAAAACATAGTAGATTTCAGGTTTCTGCGGATCTTTTGTTCATATTTTCGGGAATTTAATTTCTAGGTTTGTTTGGTTACGGAGGGGTTTTTACTCTGTAATTTCATTTTGGATAGTTTTTTCCGTGAGCTTAATATATGGATAACAATAACTGGAGACCTACTCAAGGGGAGCCTAACATGGATACCAGCGATTGGAGAAGTCAACTTCAACCTGAATCTCGTCAGAGAATTGTTAATAAAATGTAAGATTCTTCTTGTTTATCTGTCTCTCGCGATTCTGTTTTTAATAAATCTACAAAATTGATCTTCATGGGTTTCCTCTATTTGGTCATCAACTGCCTTTGATTAGGAACTGAATGAATAGAAAGCAAAGCATGTTTTCTACAAAATTTTCCAGTTGAAACATGTAGGGTTTTGAATGGATGGATTGTCTTCACCATGTGTTTATTGTTGTTAAAGTGTTAAAGTTGGTTTGTATATTTTCTTATACTATTGAAGAGCTAGGGGTGGACCAAAGATTACCTTAAGAAAAGTGGTGAGAAAGGATATGCATAGCTTAGGCCTTGTATCTAGCATGTCAAGAATCCATGTAGCCGATCCTATTTAGTTGGGACAAGGCTTGTTGTTGTTGTTGTTGTACTATTGATGGGTTGAAAAAAATTTAATTTGATGAGTTGCCTGCAATTTTTTCCCCATCATCTACTGTTTTAAGGTTATCGACAATTTATCATCTCGTTTTCACTTTAAGAGAAACATGACTTATGTGACGGAAGAATAGATAGTTCTGTCCCGAAGAAGCAAATATATTTGTTTATATACAAACCAAGCTAAACTTTATGACAGATTATTAGCTAAGTTTGCAGCGTTCAGATAATAGAGTAAGAGCTGGTTGTGTATCCTGAAGTCTGATATGGATGGCTAATGTGATTGAATTTTCCCTTTTTATCCTTATCTAATATTGGTGGCTAAATTTCATACACATTATGGCTTTTAAATCTGTCGAAACATGAGAATGTAATAAAAAAAAAAAAAAAAGAACATAATTTGCAAAACAGAATAAATCTAGTGGATGGCTGGTCTTCTGTAAGTGGAAAGAAAGTACTGTAGTTGGATGCAAGTTTGTGATGAAATAATAGGAAGTTTTTTTTTTGTGGCAAATGATTTAGCAACCTAGGGTTTCCACTTAATTGAAGTCAGAAGCCAGTGGACTGCAGTGAGTTATGGTGAAGGAATGAATAGTATATTGCACAACCAAAATTCGTATCCCAAGTCCTCTTACTCATTCAAGTTCATTTAGTTGATGGTAATGATGTAGCCTCAGTACAATTGAGGGCTAGTAATGAAGATCAGCCAAAGAACCAACTCAAGTTTGGAGCAAAAAAGGGTTTTGAAACCAATTTTAGGGAAGCAGGAATTTTTTTGGGTAGCTCTTTTCAGGTTTTGGGATGACTGCTCTGGCTAAGATGGTGTGTGGGGAATGGGTTAACAAAAAATTGTTTCAGGATCGAAAGAACTTGGATGGGAAAAAGTTGATTTTTTGGACTGGATAGGGTTTTAGGGCTATGATGTAGGTGTTTTGTCTTACAAGTTAAAATTTCCTCTGCACAAGCCTTTCTTTTGAGGGCTTTGATAAGGAAAACTGTAACCAAAAAAAAAAAAAAAAAAAGAAAAAGGGAAAAGATAAAAACCGCCCAAAAACACAACAGAAAGAGGGATCCAGTGAGTTGATTGGCTTGGACCTAATATCAAGTCTAGGTTAGGTCCTCTGGGGATGATGCCTGAAGCTTAGTGGGGACCAAAGGGTTAGGATAGATCTAGGTTCCTGGGTGGGGTTTCTTGAAAAAGTCGATCTCAAGAAAAAATGCAGGATTTTGTTTATAGGAGATGGGGCTACATCTGGGATCAATGAGGAGACAGTGAGGGGGATCTTTGGGTTTAATCATAAGGTAAACCAATGGCTGGTTTATTATCTGGTCTTGAAAGTGAGTTTATTGTGTTGGTGGGAGGATCTTGGGTAATCAAGAAATAGCAAAAAGGGGACAGGAAAGGGGAGGCACGAGTTGGATCTGCAGGCTTGCCTCCCTTTAGATGTGATCCTCTGTGCATTAGTTTGAACTTTGAAGAATGAAGGTTCATCACACACAATACTGATTCCACAGTCAGTTCAGGGGCTACACCTTAAACTCGAACTCCAATTGAGCAACTTTGACTTTAAAAGCATGCAATCTGGATTTTAATCAGCAGGCTATAAGGCTATAACACATACCTGGATTTATGATTTAGACAAGTGACATAGCCTTGGATTTAGGATTCGACCAAAGGTCCAAATCTGCAGGATCTAAAAACCAGAACCAAATACAAGTGAATTCGATGTTCAAAGGAGTGACCTTTTTAGGGTTTTGATGCTCAGTTAGGGAACTGGCTTTGGGTAGTGATGTGCAGGCCCTAGGTCTGGACAGATGTAGGTTTCGAGTGATTTCAAGGTTTCCTAAATTCTAGACTTAGTTGAGTAGAAATAGGAGTCCTTGGTCAAAGGGGCTAGAAGGGTGTTGTAGGGCTGTAACTTGGATCAGATGGAATCCTAACAGTGGAAGGGTTCCTCCAGGTTTGAGTCAATTCTGCCGGTTAGATTGGCATAGTAGATATGAAGTTTGAATTTGCCCAAGGGATCTAAAATTCAAAAAAAGGGCTCATTCTTGGGTTTTAGTCATCTAATGCGGCTGGGAATTGGAGGTGAGCTGTGGTAATGGAGGGGGTTACATGGTTAAAAGATGAGAGTGATCTATTGGCTTGATGGGGCCAGGTGGAAAAATCTCAAACAACTTGCTTATATTTGGAAAGCAATTTGGAGAAAAGTTGCAGGTTTAATGGAGTATACCTGAATCTTAAAATAGGACTTAAGAAGAAAGGTCCCCTACGTGGGGAGTGTGGGGGATGGGGATTCCCTACTGGGTTCCTGACCTAGTTTAGTGGTCAATGATGAGCTGCTAATGCAGATCTCAGAAATGTCTGCTATGGTGAGGTTAACTATTCAGGAATTTGAAGAAGGCTAAAATCACCGGGGAAAGGGAAAGAGATACGCGAGCACACACTCTCAAAATTTCTTTTTTATTCATTCAAATGATGATTGGGTAACAAGCATGTATATAAAAGGAAAAAAAGAAGAGAAAAAAGACATCCTTGTCGAAGTATGAAACTTGGAAAAAAATGCAACTTGTCTAATTCATTCCAATGTAGGTACTAGGTAACCCAAAATAAAATATTGAATTGCATAATTCCAACTCTGTTGGACCAGAAAGACTTGGACCTGTTCTTGTTGGGTTGGGCTTGCAAAATCTAGCATGCCAATCCAACCAGTCTATTAATTCTATATCAACTGCCCAGCAGACTCAAGGAAGAGGAACAAGAGGTCCTTGGCCAGCTTCTAATCTCACAATATAGAACATAGGGTATTACAATTCTGTCCATTTGTTCTTCCCCTCAAGGAGGTATATATTGATTGCTGATCAGCCTTGCAACTCATAAATAAATATTAAACAAAATCCCAATGAAATGAAACTTGGAAATCCCATAAATTTAGGGCTCCTTGTAGACTTATGACTTGGACATTCTGATCTGCATCAATTCTCCCGGTTTTGAGAAAAGCACGCTCATGAGTTCTGTAACATGAGAGAACCAGCCATGATATCGGCATCCACAAAAATGGGGTAATGATCCAACGTGTCTCAAGGTCAACCGGCTGTTGGTGGTGAACAATTTCTCTTCAATGGAATCTGTACATGGGGTTTTACAATTGAATCACACTGTCAAACGATTCTTCAATTTCCACTTCTATCAAACCATGCACATCAATTTGATTGTTGCTTTCATGGATCTCAGATTCTTCCACATTTGATTAATCTTCTAAGGATTGTAACATACTTAACATTGTTAGAAGTGGTTAATATTTGCGAGCTCCCGCAGACTTTTTGTCAAGTTTGAAAGCTCTTCTTGCATTTTAGAGAACCCATCATTGATCAATCATGATAAATCATCTAGATCAATCTCCATGTATTGGGTTCATGACATTAATGGGAGATTTGTACATAAGTGGGTCTCTAGAGGGGAATGGTGGATTAGTAAATAGTGGAACTCGTTGTAACTGGGTTTCTTTTTCCTTCGAAAACAGAAAAGAATAGCTGAAGAGTGGGAGCTGCTGTTAATCCCTTTTTCCCCCCTCTGAAGAACTATTGCTGGTTCGTAGAACAAAGTTAGTCAAGGAAGAGAGGGATTAGAGGAAGAAAAGATTTAAGTGTAGGGATGTTTGGCTCTGATATCATATGAAGTAGGCCTAAATGCCTTGTTGGACTACAATGGTAGGGTTCAGTGAAGGAGAATGGAAGATTAAGAAGGGGGGATCATGCAGTGTCAATAAACCAGTTCAATCGTTTCCTGTCCAACCCAAAAGAACTGGTCCAATGGGGTTTGGTCCAACAATAGTCAGACCTAATTAAGTATTTTACTTCAATTTTGATTTTAGCTTTTTATTTGTTTAAAAATTCCTACATTGAGCGAGTACACTTTGGTTTGGAGTCCGTGGTTTTGATTTCAACTAGGATTTGTGTTTTACTTTCTTTAAATAGCTTGTATAGGATTTTCAGATCGAATAGATCGAAGACTTCTGTTTGTTATTGAGATATTTCCTTTCCTGGATTCTACTTCCCCCTTCTTCTCCTCCCTATTCCTCTAATTCTCCCTGCATTACAGCCCACCATTTCAGTCGTATATTAGGTTTTCATCAGGGGAAGTAGAGATAGTGATGTAACCCATGTTCTGGGCTACTCTTTAGGATACTCTCAAATTGAACCAGCTATCAAATAAACAGTCTCCAGGAAGTTCATTCCAAATTTTGGTAACCTCACAGGGAATCGATAGAATTGAGAAAAATGGGTTATGGGATGGACTTAGGGGGGTTAGGGTTTTGGGATTGAATTGTGGAAAGTTTAGGGTCTTGACAAAATGGGATAGCGTTAGGGAAAACTAAGGTCTCAATCAGATAGATGGGATGGATTTTTGATGGATTAGGTTTTAACAACTTGGCAAAAGGGTTGGGAAAAGTTAGGGTTTTAACCAATGGTACAAAATTTCGGTCGAAACCACAGAAATTTTGGTTTTTGAAAAAAAGAAATGAAACCTGGGTGGAATTGAAAGAGTACTAGGTTTTGACCGAAACAGTCAAAACCTGTGAGATTTTGCAAGTTTTGACAGCTTCCGCTTGGTTTCGCCTTTTTGAGTTTTGACCCCCAAACCCTCTTTTTGCTGGATTTTGTGATTTCAACATCTGTTTCACTTTAGATCAATAACTCATTTGTCAAAACTCGGGGGAAAATGCTGAAAATTTGTTGAAACTTGTCGAAACTTGGGGGGAAAGTTTTCAGTGGAAGCCACCATATCTCAGTTTCTTGGCTGGGCGAAACTGGCCTCGAAATAGAGATTGCGATCCTTGGTTTTAACTATACGCAAGATGGGATGGTTTTGGAGAAGAAAATCCGAAGTTTAGATTAATAAAACTCTTGATGGATTGTTGGAAGGATTTAGGGTTTTGGGCAAAATCAGGGTTTAACAAAACCTAGATGGGAGGGGGGCTTGGGAGGCTTGCAATTAAGGAGAAAAGAATAGGGAAGCTTGCAGTTGGTTTGGGAATGGTTTGGAGGCTTTCTTGGATCAATCTTTCTCTCTTTCTTGGCTTTCTTTTCTTCTTCTCTTTTCTTTCCTCTCTTTTCTTTTTTCCTAAGCTGCTGCAAGATCAGGAAAGGAGGAAAGCAGAGGGGAAAAGGAGGGAATCAGTTGGGGGAGGCCTGCGGTGGGAGAGAAGCTGGGGGAGGGTAGGTTGGCTGCTGCTGCAAGGGAAAGAGAGGGGTGGGGGTAGTTGTGCAAGAGTTAGGGGAGGGAATGGGATTAGGGAAGGGGCTGGGGTTTCACTTGTTGATTGAGTGGGTTAATACACTCTAGCTGCTGTAGGGAAGGACAATAAGCTATCACAGGATCTTGGAGTTCAAGAAGAAGGAAGAAATTTGCAGAAAATTCAATACTCAGCCATGGGGATCCTCCTTGGAACCCCTGATTCCAATTCTCCTTCAATTCTTGCAATTTTAGTCATCTAATCTAATTTTCATACAAGGTGTGAGGGCCTTTATATAGCCTTTCACAAGAAGGAAGACACTAACAAACAAACTTGGACTCTAATTAGGCAATCCAATTTGGATTTGGAATCCCTCAACTGATTAACAACTAGCTAACAACTTGAAAAAGGGGCTTTCTAAGGACCATAAATAACCAAAATAAAATAAAAATTATCCAGAAGTAATCTTGCTTTGAAATTGATTCTAACTGTGACTCCCACATAAACAGAGACTCTTTAATAACTTGACAATGATATAATCAACTTAAAAAGTAGAAATAGATTCTAACTCCTGACACCGCGAAGAAACTAATTGGACCTACGAGACCTTAAGGAGGGGTTTGAGAATGAGCAAAATGCCCCTTGGGGCATCGGCCGGCCCTGGTTGCCGCATGGCATGGGGGATGTTTGGGGCCCAATTTTCGTGCTATCTCTAGCCTGCTGACCCCGTTACATCAGATAGGGGAAGAAAAACTCTCAATCTAATAATAGTCAATTCGTTTTATTCAACCTGCAATTTTATCATAACCTAGTTGAAATATGAAACTCAAGACATAATCCAAATCAAACTCTTAACTCTTAGAATACTAAAACAAATAAAAGACTAGAATTGAAATTGAAATAAAATACTTAATTAAGGCCAACTCTTGTAGGACCAAACCCCATCTGACTGGTTCATTTGGGTTTGGACTGGAATGGATTGAACTGGTTCATTGATACTGCATCTATTACATGAAGTATCGTTTGAAATAAATATTTAACTATGTATTTTTTTACTCTGGGTTTGGACCCTTGGATGCTGCCCATTACAACTTTAACATATGGGATTAAAGGTCCATAACCCATATATGTCCTTCCTTGGCTTAAAGTAAAAATAGCCTCTTTGCTGCCAGATATGCATCAGCAAATCTCATGCTTGGAGGAGAGGCTGCATCAGCTTGCTCAAGCAACTTGATTTAATCTAGTCTTACCTTCTACTGTCCACTTTGGGTATTAAGTAAAAGGGCCGTAGTGTCAACCACCGAGTCCTAAGTATATTAGGAAAAAGTAATCAAAATAAAATATTACACTACCTCTTCGCCGTTTTTGTGCAGGTGTGAGGATTCTGTTGGGTTTCCACTTTTAGTCATTTTCAAATTACCACATGACCTCAAAAAATTTGACTTGAATCAGAACTAACCTGGTTCAGCTTCAGTAACAGTAATTATGCAACTAATTATCTCTCATACTCCAGCTTGCCACTCAGTTTCCAGGTACAGAATAGGTCCATTACCAAATATAGTTATGGCACGGAGGCCTAACACCTATATCTATCAATCCTAAATTGATTCCAAGGGAAATAGCCCAATTTGGTGCTGGATCTGCATCAGGTTACATGAAATTTGTTGCCTAGTTATTTGAGCCAGTCAAAGTTGACAAAATGAACTCCAGGTTTTGGAGAAGATCAGGACAAAAGCGAATATGATAGAAAGTAATATCATAGAATGTTCTCTTGGGATGTGTGATAACGGTCTCAGAGAGCTGTTCTGGTGCTCTTTGTTCTTGGAGAACAGAACAGGTGGTAGGTGTTAATTAAAACAGTTTGTTCTTTTGTTTTTAAAGTACAATCCAGTGAGGAAAGCGGTATGAGGAAGGGGTTTTGCAGAACGTATTAGACATGTTCTGTCAAGGGATAAAAAAACTTGATAAAATGATCTTGACAGTTAAAGTCTCTTTAGACCACCCCTATGGCCCCTACCCCCATCCCTTCTTGCAAATACCCTTGACCTTGCTCTCCCAACCTGCATCCTTGCGTGAAGACTGGAATTTTCAGATTCTGGACCCAATTGGGAAATATTTCCAGGATGGGTTTATCAAGAAGCCCATGTCTCAGCAAAGAACAATATTCAGGATAGAAACATATAAAAATGGGTTTACACAGGAACTGGTATCCAGAACATAAACCTTACTAAACACATGTTGGAAACTCAGACTAGTTACATTGGAGAGGTGGAGCAATGCACCTGGGGTGTTGTGTGATGGTGTTACTTGACATATTCCTTCGAAACTCAAAGATTAATTTTAATGTGACAGTTCATACATCCAACAGTGATGTATGGAGCTTAATGTTCGACAACGATGAAACACCATGGATATGCTTAGTGTGGCTGAAACAAGGATTTTGAGTTGGATGGGTGGTCAAACCATATGAAGGATTCCACAAATTAAAGCTAATACAGGAGTGGTACGGAACATCTGATACATGGTCAGTTGCAAGAAAGTTTTTTGTGGTGGTATGGACATGTGCAATACTGCAATTGAGGCCTTTGCGTGCCCTGGTATGCAGGGTAATTTGATTCAGATTGGAGGAGTTTAAAGAGCCTGGATATGCCAAAAATGACTATAGGAGAAATGGGACTGGCCGGGTGTCCTGAGGTACATATGGCTGCCTCTTTGGTATTTTGGTGATACCAAAAAAAAAGACGGTAGAAAATACATGCATAGCTGAGTAGTAGTAATGAGTATTGCTTCAGATGGAGCTGGCTGAAGGAGGTTTTTTGTAGCCGACCTATTTGGTTGGGATATGACTGAGTTCAGCTGTTCAGAGAAGACCTTGCCAAATTTGCTGGTATCCTTGGTACTTGTTTATATTACACAAAAGCCTAGGCCTGAGCAGTGTTGTAGGGAACAAAGCAATATGTGAAATCTAGTTCTAGCAACATGCAACATTGGAAGTTGGGAGCATATCTGCCGTCTCAAACATGGATATGTAACATCACTATTGCAGATAAGTAGCCATGCTACAAGGTTATTTTTGTTAATTAGAGGGGACTTTGGGACCTTTTTTTATGTAATTGTACAGTGGGGTTTTTTCTTATTTTAGGTTATTTTTAGTATGTTTATAATATGGAACGGAATAGAGAAGGAAGAAGGATAAAGAGGACAGAGGAAAGAAGGGGAAACCTGAGAAGAATAAGAGTTGAAGAAGGGGAAGAAGAAGAAGAACAATCATAAGATGAAGAATAGAAGAGACTGCAAGCGCACAATGCTAAAGCTTCAATTCATCAGAGAGAGAGAGAGAGAGAGAGAGAGAGAGAGAGAGTAATTGAAATTGGAAACTTCCAAAATAAAAACTAATCTAATGTCCTAAATCTCCCAAGATGAAATCGTCATGCAATCTGATTTTAGACCCAGCAAATGCTCTATGAAATATTTCTAATATACCAAATAATGGGCTGTGACGTTATTCATGTGAACAGTGATGCAAACGGTTTTTGTGGAGTAGGGGGACCTTCTAGTTGGATGAGCTGGCTAGTTTGAGTTGTTTTTAGGGCTCTGGGATCATGCTGCATGGAGGAGAGAGAGGATTAGTATTGGTTAGGGGGTTATAAATAGAGGGTAAAGTGTGAGGAAAGGGTATGAGATGTTTTATGTGAGTGTTTGGGCAGCCTTTGGCTGAGGGGCAGCATATGCTGTGGGTGGTGATTTGCACCATTCAAACCATTTTATCTTTTATTTGTGCTTGTTTTCATCATTCTAGTGATTAAATATGATTAGTTTTTGTGTTTGATTTGCGGGGTCTTATCAACTAGTATGATAGCGCGTTTTGATCCGCGGGAAGAGAGTTGGAGACCAAATTATCCATGTTTTCCGATGAATGGAGTGCACATGGATGGTTAATAAAGATCATGCTCTTTTGTTGGGCACTTGCGATCGAGTATGAGCAATGACTGGGAGTGAGTTTCCAACATTTGGGTTGCAAAGCGTTGGATTGGGTTTACTGTAGGGAATGGCAGGAGTTCAATGGGGCATACTTGAAGAAGGCCCTTCAACTTGAGTTTGGTAACCATGCTGGAACTGATAGCATGCTTGATATTGATAAGAGGAGTCTATAGGGCAGAGAAGAGGGAGGCTAGGGTGGAGGACTCCACAGATCTAGTTTTGAAAGGGATCCACAAACCCTTCAAAACTGATTGGGTTAGAATGGAAACAAGGGATACTATCCCCTGCTATCTTGGTAACCTTAGAATCCAAGGATTTGAGGAGTCGAGTCTTGAAGTGATAGAGGCAACCATGGTGGTCGAGTGGATTGCGGAGTTGCAGAGACCCCGTCGGGTCGAAGAACAAGACGTATGGAGGGCCAGAACACCATCAAAGCCCCCTTTGATGAGGTCAAAACTCAAAAGTGAAGGAGGGGGACTTGCATGCAACGTTGGGATTGTTACGGTGAGATTCCGGGTGTCAGACTGCTGTAAATCAAGAAGAGAAGTGAGTTCCAGATCTGGCCTGCCGCAGTTGGGGAGAAAACTAGGGTTGGCATCATAGAGTTGAGTCTCATTTGGGAAGAAATGGTCTAGAAATGGGTTTGGGAGGACTAGGGTTGTGGGCTAAGTTTATTAGACCCTTGGGTTGGCTTTGGTATTTGGCCCGTGTACCTTATTAAAGAATGGGACTTAAGAGAGCCAACTAAAACCCATTCTATAGCATAGTTGTCACGACGACGAGGCGATGTAAGGCGGTTTAGGCTAATTGAGGCGATGAGTCGATGAGGCGCCCTTCGAGGCGCTTTTGAGGCGGTTGAGGCGTTTTAAGTGTACATCTCATTCACTCTAAATCTATCATATCTTATATAATAAAAAAACTAATATCAAACTACCTCAAGTCATCCAACATACTACAAACCACACATAATAGGTCCTAAATAAAAAGTTGCAAGAAGAAAGGAAGAGTAGAAGTTGTTTGTCGCTGGCCATTGCTTGCCGGAGTGTCGTCGCTGGCCATTGCTTGCCGGAGTGTCGTCGCGGGAATGGAAGAGAAGAAGAGAGGAAGGGAGAAAGAGATTAGGGATTAGAGTGAGAGTGAGAGTGAGAGTGTGAGACTTGAGTCAAGAACTTTCTCTTTCGATTTTGTTTGTTTTTATTTTTATTTTAACATTTGATCACATGTAGCATCATTATACATATGCATATAGGTTCAAACAATAGATACTTTACAATCGGAATCTAATAAGTATTTCAATATATGCCTTTGATTCGGCATCTTTCTCGTGATTTAAAAAGAAAAAAAAAACAGATGCCTTATTGCCTAAAAATAAGGCGACACCAATTTGAGGCGCTCCGAAGGAGCCGAGACGCCGAGGCGATGCCTTGACAACTATGTTCTATAGGGACCCATAATTTGGCTTTAATGAGAAATATTGGGCCTAGCCCAACAAATGGCTTAGTGACCTCACAAATAAAGGCCTAGAGACCAAGCTGCCCATGTGTAAAACACTTTGAGTAGGGGTATTCTCAGAATAAAAATTATAAAACTGTTCCACTTTCGTCTTCCTCCGACACCAGGATCTATTCAGCAAACCAGAACATCCAGCTGCGACTCGTGATGGCGAGGAAGGGTGCAGCAACCCTGACCGAGGTGGTGATGCATCTCGCAGCCAAGGATGAATGCGGATAGTTCGAGGGCGACATCAGGGCATTTGCTTCAATCTGTTTGATCTACTTCGTGGGCGGCTGGGGAAAAATTAGAAGGAAAAGTATCGAACGTCATAATAGAACGATTAATCAGAGTAAAGCAAGTTTTGAAAGTATAGTCTTGCTCAGGGGTGCTGGAAAATCTCACATAGAAGTTACGACAGCTTATCGAATCCGAGAGGGCTTTCTTTGCTTTGCACCAAATACTGTTTCTCATGGTTATGGATTTTATCTCTGAGGACAAAAAGGTACAGTCGTAAGGTCTGCCTTGCACTAGCATTGATGATATCGAGGAGTTAAAGGCTGAATGTGCTGGATTGAGAAACAAAATTGCAAAGAGGCTGCCATTTGAAGGAACTAAGCCTTCATTTGAAAGGGACCGCAGAATGAGTGGTTAGGGCCCAGTGGGGGGTGTGTTGGGGGGGGGAGGGGGGGGTTTGGGGGGGGGGGGTGGGGGGGGGGGGGGGCGGGGGGCCCCCCCCCTTTTTTTTCTTTTCCCTGGGGGGGGGGGGGGTTTTTTGGGGGGGCGGGGTGGGCCCTGGATCATGCCACATGGAGGAGAGAGAGGATTAGTATTGATTTGGGGTTGTACCTAGAGGGAAAAGTGTGAGGAAAGGGTATGAGATGTCTTATGTGAGTGTTTGGGCAGCCTATGGCTGAGGGGCAGTGTATCTTGTGGGGGTGACTGGGATCATCAAAACCAGTTTATCTTTTATTTGTGTTTGTTATTTGTTATTCCAGTAATTGAATATTATTTCAGTACTTAAATATTAAATATTATTAAGTATCCATTCCACACACACACACACACACACATATATATTCGTGTTCGAGTCGTGGATTCTTATCAGGCTCGAACACGAATTCTTATCAGGTGGCCTTCAATGCTGGTGGTCCGAATTGGTTCCTGGCTGGTTGTCCTGCATGGGTA
Organism: Hakea prostrata; assembly: GCF_041222555.1. Classification (NCBI taxonomy): domain Eukaryota; kingdom Viridiplantae; phylum Streptophyta; class Magnoliopsida; order Proteales; family Proteaceae; genus Hakea; species Hakea prostrata. Next base: position 15,477,845 of record NC_142606.1, on the reverse strand, counting down.
ATTGTGTATAGCTTCATTTGAGTTTCTTTTAGGGACAATCGGTAGGTGTAGCAGGATAGGAGATCTCATTTATGTTTCTGTATTGGTATTCCTTTCTATTTCATAGGAGTTTTGATTCTTTGCTTCTTTGTTATGGATTGCTGATTCTTAGTCAGTTATTTATACTTAAAAAGTGTTCCACATCTACAGAATGGAGACTTTGAAGAAGAACCTTCCAATTGCTGGCCCAGAAGGGTTACAAGAACTTAGGAAGATTGCTGTAAGATTTGAGGAAAAGATATATACCGCTGCAGCAAATCAGGTACACTCGTTACTTGTGCATATGGTATTCTCTTTGTGGCTCTTTTTTTTCTTTGGCATTATTACATGCTTGCCATTCCTTTAACTGCTAAGCTTCTGCATATTGTGGATTACTGTTGTCAATACCTATGTCAAGGTTGAAGAACTTGGTGCTGATTCTTCAAAATTCTATGAATTAGTAATGAGTTAGTCGCTATAATCTAGAATATAAGATGTGTACATAAGATAAATTCTTCTTATTGGTTTACATGTTTTATGGATATTACATATATCATAATTTCATGGAGTTGAACATTTTGAAGATGACGAGGGACATGAATAATGAGATGAGGTAGGAGGCTAGCCACATATGCCTATCAAGTCCTGTGCCTTTCCTACTGTCTATACAGTGCATATAAGGGGCGCAAATTTCAGGACCCCCTTGGATCCACCCATGATTTTGCAGATTCATTCTTGCTGAAGGGGCATATCACCTATAGCTTTACAGCAGATGGTCTCATCAGGAATGCTCACTGAGAATAAAATGACTGTGTAATAGTTACAGGAATTTTTTTGGGGGGGGGGGGGGGGGGGGGGGAGACAAATGGATGGTTTCAGAATTGTCTTTGTTTGTGTTAGTAGTGTGGGGTACGATAATAGTCACTTTGCTTCTTCCTTTTTGTAGCTTGCTTTCTAAATGTGTATAACATTTTTGGATTTTTTGTTTCAGCCAGATTATCTGAGAAAGATTTCTCTAAAGATGTTGACAATGGAGACAAAATCTCAGCCTCCTGGCGTAACTGGGTCCTTATCGTCAAATCCTGGTGTTGGTAACCAAAGTCCGCCAGATCCAGGTACAATTTGGAGTGCTTTTTCCAGATTCAACAGATTGAATTCTTCACTATAGATGCCAAAGCATCACCAAGGTGTCATTATTACCGTAATTATGTCTGCATTGACATGGCTCCTATATTGGATACAAGCATAATTAAATAGAAATACCAATGCATATTGTCATAAACTGCATGGCTAGAACACCTGAATGTATGCCTTGTCGCCTAGACGCTGCAACGCCTTGGTTTATCTAGTTTCAAAGATAATTTTTTTTTAAAATTATTGTTAAATTAGTCTTTTTTTAATGTCGGTGTTGCTAATCATCCTTTTTAACTAAATTTATTCTTTGCTGGTTTTCCTTCAAAATTTTCTGATCTTTCATGTTTGAATTTCTTTTTTACAGTGTTGCATTGGTCATTTATTTCTATTTTGCATTTTCTAATGAAAGTAGTGTACAATTTTTTTTGGACTGAGCACTATGTAATCTGTGGGTTATGGTCCAGCCTAATTGTGCCATGTGGTAGGGTGATGTGGTAATTCTTATTATTGGATGTCTAGGAAATCGTCTGTATGGAAGACACCAATAATGAGGGGCATACACTGTAGGAATAGAGTCCAACTCTAGAAGGGAGTTTTAGGAGGATCAATTCCAAACATGTCAGGGGTTCATATTAGGGTTAGAGAAGGATTGTAATAGGCAAGTAAGGTGTCCGCAGTGCATGGTGGGGGTGGGGGAGGAGGATCAAGGCGCCAACAACGTGCCTGGTAAACTAGTCAGTGCCTAGGCTCAATTGTGAACCAGAAATTGGCCCATGGTCTTGCTCCTGCATTACTGGTCCTTGAACTGGCTTACCTTCTTAATGGTACATCTAAGTCGTATGAGCAAGATTTAAAATGTACCCATTCATGAGCTGAGCACAAGTATAGAAGTTTGGGATTCTTTCACCTTGCTAGAGGATTTTATTGTGTTTTGTCTGACATAGATTTGAGTGGATGTCCAGGACTGTTTACTGCATATGTGTTATAGGTTTACAAAATTATTTCTACTGTTCTCAAAGGAGTGGGATAGTTAAGATTTGTTCTTTCATCTTCTCCTCAAGTGGTCCTATTGTCTAATCTCTAATCTGGTGAGACTTAAGTTGGACTTCCTTTCTCTGCCATGGTGTTTCTATGTCTAATCTGATGAAAAGACACTCAAATGTGGACTTCTTTCTGCTGTCATTTTCCCTGCTTTCCCTTTTTATTTTGGGGTTAATTCTTTTGATGTGTATTACATTTTATTATATTAGGTCTTGTGATTTTTCAGTAGCTGATCTGTTGTTTTTGTCAAGACTTTTTATTTCTGTTCATGTCTTTTTTTTGTAAAATAGGAACCCAAAATATGCAGTCCTCAATACGGAACCAAGGACAGGCACTTCCAATGACAGTGCCTAATCAGTCAAGGCAACAGATGTTGGGTCAGAGCATCCAAAATCCCATGGCATCTGTTGGAATGCAGAATTCTGCAGGCCTGCCATCTGTGCTTCCATCTATGAGCAGTCTAACTCAGAGCACGGTGTCAAGTGTTGGTAGCCAGACTACTAATTTACAGAGTGTTACAGGCATTTCACAGAACACTGTAAGTAATTCGCTGGGCCAAGGACTGTCTTCAAATATGTTTTCCAATTCCCAGCGGCCGATGCAAGGAAAACAGCACCTACAGCAGCACCAGCAACAGTCTCAGAATCCACAACAGTATCTTTACCAGCAACAACAGTTCCAACAGCAACAACAGTTCCAACATCTGAAGCAGAAGCTTCAGCAGGGAAATAGTCAGCCTTCAGTAATACAATCGCATATCCAGCAGCAACAGCAGCCACAGCAAAATCTATTACAGACAACTGCAATGCAATCCACGCAGCAGTCTCTAATGCAAATGTCTTCTGGTTTGCCTTCAAGCCAGTCCACTCTTCAGCAGGGACAGCCTCCCTTGATGCAATCCACTCCACCCTCAGGCCTTCCACAGAATCAGCAACCTTCTGTTCAACAGCCTACAGCTTCTGTGCTTCAGCAACATCCACAATCTGGGCTCAGGCATCAGCAACAGGCTCAACAATCTGGGCACCAACAAACTTCCATTCTTAATCAACAGCAAGCACCAATGTCTCAGTCATCACTGATGCCCTCCCAGCAGCAACAACCACTAATAGGGCAACAAACAAATGGTGCAAACATGCAACAGAATATGTTACTCGGACAACAAAGCAATGTCCCAGACATGCAGCAGCAACAGCAGCAGCAGCAGCAGCAGCAGCAGCAGAGGTTGCTAGCTCAAGCCCAGCAGAATAACCTCTCAAACATGCAGCAGCAGTTAGGTTCACAAAGTAATGTTTCTGGGTTACAACAGCAGCCGCAGCAGCAGCAGCAGCATCAACTACTTGGAGCTCAGTCTGGTATGTCAAACATTCAGTCTAATCAGCATGCAATGCAGATGTTACAAGCTAAGGTTGCCGTGCAGCAGCAACAACCACATCAAACAGCATCGACCTTGTTACCAACACAAGGGCAACAACCGCAATCACAACTTGCGCAGCAGCAAATGATGTCTCAACTCCAATCACAACCTGGTCAGTTGCAACAACAATTAGGGTTGCAACAACAGCCTAATTCGTTGCAAAGAGACGTGCAGCAAAGGATTCAAAGTTCAGGTGGCTTGGTTCAGCCGCAGAGTGTTGTTGAGCAGCAGAAACTGATGCAGTCACAAAGAATTCTTCCTGAGACTTCATCAAGTATGTATGCTATTGTATTTCAATGATTTTTTTTATACTGAAACTCTACTTGCTCATATGCCTTTATTGTTCTGCAGAGTGCATTCTCTCATGATATCAGTAAACGTTCAATTATTATTGCCATCTCATCAGATAGTTTACACCACACATTTTCCTTTTGTTCTTAATAATGCAAATGACATTAAATTTGTAATTTGTTTCTAGAATCAGTCTTTTGGAGTTATTACTGAAATTCTTAGATGCAGATGCTGTTGCAGTTGTAAAGTGTCTGTTCTCTGACTTTTCTGAAGAACTTGCATGTTAAGATGTATGATCTCCTACAAGGATGTTAAGATACCTTATCTCCCCATAGCACATACTGCCCTACGCCCCTCCCCCAGAAAGGAGGGGGGGGGGGAAGTGAATAAATGTTAAGATGGTTTTTTAACTTCTGTTTAGAATTTATGTGATTTGCTAATTGCTAAAGTTAGTAGATTTGGTGATTCTCTTTTGTGTTCCTTTTTTTTTTGGTGGCGGGTGGGGATGCAAAACATTAGAAATTGTCGAGTAGAAGGAGATAAACAAAAAGATGCAAGATATTTGGCATAGGAATCCTGGTTCTCTTAGAAATTAGGATTTTTAGGGTACTAATATGGTCTTGTCTAGATTATGAGCTCCTAGTATTCAATGATGCAGATGAGAAAGTCTCTAGTAGGTAGTGTGTTCTTTCTAATTTTGTTTTCCTATTGGGTTGAGGTGGTTTTTGGGGTTTTTTTAATTTTATTTTATATATATATATAATATAAGAGAAGGATATGATGATCTCGATATAAATAAAATATACAGGCATTGTTGGTTCAATGTGAAAGTTCTTATGAATTAAATTATAAGATTTTTTTGAGGCAAAAATGAATATTTGTGAACAATGTGGATATCATTTGAAAATGAGTAGTTCAGATAGAATCAAACTTTCTATTGACCTGGGTACTTGGGATCCTATGGATGAAGACATGGTCTCTATGGACCCCATTGAATTTCATTTAGAGGAGGAACTTTTTAGAGAGTGTATCGATTCTTATCAATGAAAGACAGGGTTAACTGAGGCTATTCTTCTCCGCCACAGATGAAAGCGTGACAAACTGAACGGAAGGTTTAGATAGCAAATTCTGTGACTCATTATCACCGTGTCTACATCTGTACCCATGAATTTTTGGGGTATGATCCTCATTCTCCTAGAGGGTTATTGGACCAAAGAAGCAAGAACGTTGGCTCTTCTTGTCTTGACAGCTCAATGCGGAGGGTGGTCGACAATCACAAAGCAACCCCTCCATTGCATAGACTCGACCTACGACGCTTGAAAGAGAGCCGGTGTAGATAGAGGCAACAACAAAGTTGCTTCTGCCCGCTTCCGATCCCTTGAGTGAATCCATATAGAGAATATAGGAGCCTTTTTTTTTGGGGGGGGGGGTTGGGAGATATCCTTATTTTTCTTTTTTCTGTCCTTGGCTGTCCCTAGTGGTCAGGGTCCAATTTTACTGCTGGGAATCATGTATTTTTTGTAATTAACCTAGTTCTGGTGGAGCTTCAAAGGACAAAGCCACCTAGTTGTGAACCTGGGCTTACTCCATTTCAGGTGTAGGTCAGTGTATACCTTATCTTGACTTAATGGGTCAGCTACATGGAGCCAAAGTGAGGTCTGTGGGAGAAGAGATGGGGAACAGAGGGATGGGAAATGAGATGAGAAATTTAAAATAGAAAAGACAAATGGAACATTGAGAATCAAAAGAAAATTGGAAGATGGAAGTAAGAGAACATGGCGCAGCCCAGCAAGTTGGGACTTGGAGAATCTCATGTGAATGGGGTCTACTACACGGATCCTTGACCTTCAGTTGGCTTCATTTTTGCCTTCATCTGAGGTCATACTTGGTAGAAAGCCTGGACTATGCATGGCCCTCCTCACAACTTCTCCCATGGTCATTTTAGGCCTGCCTTAGCTCTTTTAGCTCCTATCTAGACCAATCCACTCCTCTTTATTGGGGAACCCCTAGGCATTTGTTTAATATATCCTCAGATGATTCACCTAGAGCTTGTCATTGACTAGGGCAATTGATGTATACCCAGGTTTAGGGTTAATCTTCCTGGATCTTCTAGAATGGAACCAGCACTCAACCAGGGTTTCTAGAGGCTTTGGCTAAGGTTTTAGGGGTTATAAGCTGCTGGGATTGTGATTTCGGTTCTGAAATTTAATAGGAATACAAACTCAGATTTGGAAATTCCAGTCCTTGGCCAATTGGGGCTCAATTAGGGTTAGGGTTTTGGGAATGGCTTTTGGTTGGGAGGGAAAAGGGATAGGGTTGGTGGTTCTAATTTTCAAAATTGTTATCTATAGATGATCTTCAACCATAACCAGATGTGATGATTAGGACTTATTTCATTTCTGGAGATTCTGAAAATTCTGCAAATCCAAGGAAGAAGATGAGTTGCAGGTTCTTGTTTAGGCTCTTATTGGTATCAATTCTCTTTCTCTATTATGTCTATTTAAAAGAAATAAGTACAAGAATTCATTATTGGTCAAGAATGAAAAATGGTTTGGTGACATTTGTCGAGAATAAATTATGGAATGCAAAATAAGTTTAGTATGTCAAGATGAAAAATTGTTAGAAAATGATAATGAAAATTGATACAAAAAAAAAACCTATTAATCTAAATATTAACAATTAACAAATTATTAGAAAATGCATCAAACAAAATATTAGCTTAACAGTATTCATATAAACTATGAGTCTTGCAAGAAAACAATAATACTCACTACAGTGTCAATGTAATGTCTGCTAAAATTAAAACTACACCAAACACTTGTAAGGAAAATAAGTATCCATATATTCATCATCTATCCTAAAAGCCCTTCCAACAGTGGCGACTCAAGTTCCATTGTCTATTCTTCCTTTCTTGGCGTTTGAGCTCCCACCAAGGTTCGTCGAATAAGATTTTTGGAGTTCCTTTCCTGCACACAATCTGATCTAGTTAAGGAAATGTTGTTGCTAGAGTGATCGTAGTGATCGCTGCTACTCTCTCATTATCCTCTTTAGACTTTGGTCTTCTGACAATTACAAAAAAAGGCGTTCAAGGAGCCTAGTTGGTAATGCTTGCGAAGAATGCTGATTTTGAAAAGGGTTACTCTTCAATGGTTCCATGGTTCTTAGCATTTGATATTCGGAATCAGATTCATTTTAATGATGTTTTTGGGGCAAATTTTGATTTTGGCAATTACAAGACTCGCTTGCAGTGGCAAGACACCATTTTATCAGGTCGCTGGGATGGAGATCAATATTGTAAGGGTGGCATCAGCCAATGGTGACATTTTTGGGGATGGGTCTACTGTTGGGTCTCTGAGATTGTTGCTGCAATGGTATGATTGTGCGCCAAACATGTGAAGACCAAGCTTCAACATTTCCTTCACCTTGAGGAAAAGGTGAATTTCAAGGGGTTGGTAGTGATAGGACCCCAGAATCATGCCATGTGGCAGAGAGAGGGAGTGCTAGGGTTAGTTCAGGGGTAATAAATAGGGGGAATTGAGAGGAGAGTGCAGGGAAGGTTATGTGAGTGAGTTAGGGCAGCCGTTGGGTGTTGGGCTGACTGGCACCATTAAAACCAGCTTTATCTTATAAGTCTCTTCCATTTTTTGCTGTTAAATCTCACAGTGATTAGTAGGTTCTTATCAAACACCATCTTGTATGCCACTTTTCTTATTCATGATTGACCCCAAATATTCAAAGTCGTCACTTTCTGGTTGCTCTCTCTCTCAAATGTGCACAATGTCAGTATCCATCATCACTTGACTAAAATTACATGTTATACATTCTGTCTTGTTTCACTAAGCAGAAAGCCTCTTGTTTCCATTGTCGATCTCCAATGCTCTTACTTGGCGTTGTCCCCACTTTCGTCTCATCCATCAAAACTATATTTTGGCTACGATCCATGGGACCTTGATTTCAAAGTTCATGGTTTGGTCATCTGTGACAAGTGCAAATAGACAAGGGCTTAAGTGCATACCCCACTTGTTCAACCAACTTTTACTTCATTCTAGTTGCATTTTTTGGGGGGTTGAAAATGTCCATATTTTGGACTCCATTATAGTTGTTCAATATATCTTGGCTGCCTCCTCCCAATGTGATGTCTAATCAACTTGGTACTTAGCATTCTGCATTCTGAGTACTGTCAGCTGACTGCATTGCTGGAATGCTCTATTCCAATTTTATTCTTGTGTTCTCAATACTACTGATGAAGTTGTTTTGCTCACTTAATTATTGCTTAGCTAAGTTAATAATTGGGGAGGATGGACTTGGTGCAACAATAATTGCCCCCAACTGACGAAGAGATCTTGATGGAATTGCCACATATGAAATTGAACACAATTTTGCAAAGAAATACCCCACTTCTTTCTCGAGAAGAGACGCAAACGTTCTCAATATCATTTGATTGAATAGTTGACTCAGTTCCATGTTGTTTGAAGAAACCCTCCTCTTCAATTGGTCTTGTTTCTCAAAAAGCAGACATGAGATAGCAAATCCAGCGTTTTGCCAAGATTTCAAATAGCTATCTTGAATTCAAGTTGATTCTGTTTCGCTTCTTCCTTGTAGAAAGACAATCAAACAATTCCCAATCATGGTCCTTGCAGATTTGATCATCCTTGTAGGATACAAAAAGAAACTCCAGATAAACAAAGTTTCAGGTAAATCTCATGTTTTCAGAGACTTCTCCTTAAAAATTTCCTCGTACTTTACTTTTACCTGGAAATAAATGGGAGCCCCAAATGATAGAAGCCAAATGCCAGAACACTTTCTCTGAAATCTTTGAATTTTTTTGGAAAACATAGCCCAAGAACTGAAGTCATTCAGGTAAATCTCATGGTTGTCTGAACACTTTCTCTTTTTGCCTGTGTTTAACTGGAAATAAATGGAGCCTAAGGGAGAGAGGTAAAGTACAAGTAGAGTTTTTCTAAAACCATAAGATATCCTTCGAAGACATGGCACTAGTACTATGATGCTTAACTTTTGTTGACAAATGGAAGTAGTCTTAGTTTTGCATAATTTTTCTTCCTTCTCTTTTATACAGAATTTTCATATCCAGTATGTGGGGGTTGTTGGCTAATCTCTATTTGTCTGTTTTTGCCAATTCTCAGCTTCAATAGATTCTACAGCTCAGACGGGACAAAGTTATGATTGGCAAGAAGAAGTCTTTCAAAAGGTGGCTTCCCAACTCCTTGTTGACCTTAATTGCTACACTGAAGGCATTTAAACAGCTAGGATGGCTTCCATAGTCTGTAATTCTGTGGTGCTTGAAATCAAATTTTGTGGCTACCTGCTTCTAACTTTTGTCCCTTCCCTCTCTAAGAGATGGTTGTTAAGAAAGTGTAGATATTCATATGTGACCGCTCATTTTTGTCTGTTGGATCTCGATACTCTGTTAGCCATCCTTAGTTTTCTGTTTTAAATGCCTTCAGTGTGCACTAACGGTTGCTTTTCTTTTCTTTATTACTTTTAACACTGCTGATAAGAAATGGCTTTTTGAACACTTTGGAACAAGAAACCTTTTAATGACTGAGTAATAAGCTTGCTTTGAATTAGTAAAAGGGGTGGTAATATGGTTCCCCACATACTCCTGTCTCTTTTGAATGAAACTAGGGCCACCTTGTTGTGAATGGTTTATACAAAAATTGACTCTGCCATAAGATTCATGGGGTACTTAGTACTTATGATCGTCCAAATGTGGGAAATTATTGATCCATCTTACGTAGAGTTTGTTGTATTCTGATCCTGAGGAGTCTAAATGAATTAGGATCTTCAATATCAGAATGCTGAACTTTGTTGGAGTGACAGTTTTCAGTTAATTATGGTTTTTCTTTTATTTACTTTATTCTTTCAAGAATCTCAATGAGCAAGAAATTATTCAAGCAGATAATGTATACATTTTCTGATATGTACTTAAATATGTGGCTTTTTGCATTGAATTTGCAGATTAAGGCAATGAAGGAAATGTACTTGCCAGAACTAAGTGAACTATACCAGAGGATTAATCACAAATTCCAGCAGGTACCTGTTTTTTGGAAACTGGATTCCTCATTAGTTGTTCTCCATAAAATGCACCACAAAGTTACATGGCAAACAATTTTTGGGTGAAACTAGTGTCCACCCACTATTATCTCCAAAATTACATGGCAACCACATGCATAATTAAAGTTACCCACAGTTAAACTATGCTATTAAATGGGTAGTAAATTTATCTAAATGTCCTTTCTGCCGATACCCATTCCCTAGGTGGGTGAAGGAATTTAGTTTCACGATCTTCTTCCTATCCCTTGCCGAAAACTACTCACTACCACCGGAAATCGCCCACCACTGCTGACGACTAGACCCCCTCCCCACTGGCAACCACAGCCCGCCCCCATTTCTTTGTCTCTATCTTTTCAACTTCTAGTTACTCCCTTAAGTTGCTTTGATCCAGTATGGCTTCATTTTCATTTGTTTCCCTTTCCTTGAAATTCTTGCTTGTTATTTCCCTCATTTATGTCTCCTCTGCCAGGAGAAAGCTCTGTGAGTTGGTACAGGAGCAACCCTTGCTTGAATACCATAGGCTCTCTACTTTCTGGCCAAATCTCCGTCAATCTCCTTTGGTACGGTTGATTCAAGCCTTCCCAGCATGCCATAGTTGCTGATTTCATCTCTTCCCTTTCCACAACTCAGATAACCCAAACCCAAATCAATTTTTCAATGAACAAGAAGTTCAAGAAAGTTTCCTTCTCTTCTGGTTATGGTCGTATTTGAATTCTCTTACTGGTTCCTTTGTTATTGCCTGGCAATTTGAGCAGTTAGGGTTATTGAATTTGAAGCGACTGCCACTTAGTTATGTTCTTTAAATCTGTTTTTGGAGGTGGGTGCTCTATTGTGTGTATTTATTTAGAGGTCAGGTTACTTTACTCGATTTTGTGCTTGTTCTTTCTTCTTCTTCTTCTTTTTCTTTTTTTTTTTTTCTTTCCCATATTGAGATTCTGATATTGTAAATGCTATACATTTGCTTCTGGTTTCGGTTAGAGAGAGAGAGAGAGAGAGAGAGAGGGAGATGTATGTCAAGAAGGTTTGGGGGTGGGCTGTGGTCGTCGGTGGCGGTGGGCGGTTTCCGGTGGTGGTGAGCAGTTTCCGAAGAGGGATAGGAAGAAGATGGGTGAAGAAGGGAGAATCCCTTCACTCACCTGGGAGTTGAGTATGGGCAAAAAGGGCATTTAGGTAATTTTACTACCCATTTAATAGCAAACTTTAACTGTGGGTAACTTGTAATTATGCATGTGGGTGCCATGTAATTTTGGAGATAATAGTGGGGGGAGGTTACTTAGTTTCACCCAAAAAATAGTGGGTGCCGTGTAAGTTTCTCAAGTTTTAATTGTTGTGAAAACAAACTTACCTTTTGCTTAATTTTCTCATTTAGCCGCAAGACCCTACACAGCAACCAAAGGTAGACCAATTTGAACGATACAAATTTTTCAAGAATTTGCTGGAGCGCATGATAACCTTTTTACAAGTGCCAAAAAGTAATATTATGCCCGCTTACAAGGACAAGCTGGCTCTATATGAAAAGCAGATCCTTAATGTTCTTACTACACATCGACCAAAGAAGCCTGTTTCTTCACAAATACAAGGACAACACCTTCAGGCACCTGGTTTGCATCCACACTCCATGCAGCAACAACAGCAGCAGCCACAATCACAATCACAATCTCAACTGACTCAGTTGCAACAGCATGACAACCAAATGAATCCCCAGATGCAACCAATTAACATGCCAGCTTCAGTAACATCAATGCAGCCAACATCTGTCTCTAGCATGCAGCATGGTTCATTACCATCTTTATCCGGCCATTTAGGGGTTCCAAGTGGACAGCCAAACATGATTAGTTCACTGCAGTCTACTTCTAACTTGGAGTCAGGGCAAGGAGGTTCATTGAGTTCATTGCAGCAAGGTGTTGTCAATTCTCTTCAGCAAAATACTGTGGGCATGCCCCAACAGGCAAACATGAGTACACTGTCACAGAGTGGAGTGAATACATTACAGTCTAATATTAATAATCTTCAGCCAAATTCCAGTATGCTTCAACACCAGCATCTGAAGCAACAGGAACAACAATTGATGCAAACACAACAGCTAAAGCAGCAACTTCAACAGCGCCAGATGCACCCACAGTTGACTCAACAGCAGAAGCAGCAGATATTGTTCCAGCAGAGGCAACAGCAGCAGCAGCAGCAGCAGCAACAACAACAACAGCAGCAGCAGCAGCAGCAGCAGCAGCAGCATTTACAACAACTAAAGCAGCAGCAATCTGCACAGTTGCAGGCACACCAAATTCCTCAGATTCACCAGATGAATGAAGTCAATGACTTGAAGGTGAGACAAGGCATGGGTGTCAAACAAGGAATCTTCCCACCGCACCACTCAGCAGGCCAGCGCTCAACATATCATCAGCAGTTGAAAACAGGTGCGCCATTTCCCATCTCCTCTCCTCAGCACCTTCAAGCTGCATCCCCCCAACTTTCTCAGCATTCATCCCCACAGATTGACCAGCAGAGTTTGCTAACATCACTTTCAAAAGCTGAAACACCTCTGCAGTCAACAAACTCTCCTTTTGTTGTTCCTTCTCCTTCCCCTCCTATGGTACCATCTCCCATGCCAGGGGATGCTGAGAAACAAGTTTCTGGCGTTTCTTTGCTCTCAAATTCAGGGAATACAGGACATCCGCAAACAACCGTTGCACATGCCCCTCCCCAGTCCCAATCCCTAGCCATTGGTACACCAGGTATATCAGCTTCTCCATTGCTTGCTGAATTTAGCAGTCAGGATGGAAATCATGGTGCTGTTTCAACAATTGTTTCTGGCAAGTCAGGTGTTACAGAGCAACCTTTGGAGCGTCTACTTAAAGTGGTTAGTTCATTTCATCCATTCCCTGCATATGATGTTAGATTAATGAAGAAAGCAGCTTACAATGTTCTTTTAACTTTTTCTAAATTTTCAGGTAAAATCCATGCCATCTGAAGCTCTGTGTGCCTCTGTCAGTGACATTGGATCAGTTGTGAGCATGATTGATAGGATAGCAGGATCAGCACCTGGTAATGGATCAAGAGCTGCTGTTGGGGAGGATTTGGTAGCTATGACAATGTGTCGTTTGCAAGCAAGGAACTTCATTTCACAAGATGGAAGTGCAGCAACAAAGAGAATGAGACGCAACACAAGTGCTATGCCCCTGAATGCTGTATCATCAGCCGGCAGTGTTAATGATAGCCTCAAGCAATCAAATTGTCTTGAAACATCTGACTTGGAGTCTACCGCAACATCAAGAATCAAAAGACCCAGACTCGAGGTATGTTGTATTCTTATTCTAAAGAATTTGGTAATTAAAGCTACTAGTGAAAATTGTCTTTATGTATTGCAAAACTTGCTATTATGTATTCTCCATAACAACTAATTAAATAGTCTTTGCAAGGTAAGTCATGTCTGACATTATGTGTGGATTCATATTGGAACAGTATCTGTATTGTTGGACGGTTTTTATTTTTATTGTCTTTTCCTTGTAGATCTACTTAGTATGACTTCATTATTTTGTTCAATTGCCCATAATCAGATTAGAAAAGGTTGTTACGAGATGCTTTGTTTCTGTAGTTTGCTTTTCTTCATCACTGATCATTGTATATAATGATGAAGCCTTATATGGTTTGCATTGGAAAAAAAAATTGGGAAATAGTTTTTGGTGACAGAAAGGCTAGTGCTTGCAGCTGATCCTGCCAATTTCTTCCAATGTTTACTTGAGCAAAGTACCTCCTTCATGTTCTTACTTTGTGGAGTCTATGTTGTGTTCACCATTGTTTTATCCTCTTAAGCTCAAATCTGTACCAATTTTCTTGTCCTCCCCTACCATCATGAGCTGTTAGTCCTTTCAGCCTGGATAAGACCTAGGAAGGAGCATTTTATCTTCCTTGTCAGCCTACCTCATCAAAGGCATGGGCTTGGCGTTGCTCTTATCATTCTCCGTGGGCATTGATCCTGCTTTCGGGTCATGTCCTGATGAACTGAAGGTGAGAATAGAACTAAAATAGTAATTGTTAAAATTGAAACATGACTCAGTTTTTTAGATAAATCAGCAAGCCTTGTATCTTAAGAAGATTTGTATGTATGTATCACGTATTTGGTTGCAGCGGACTGGAGCATGTCAAATTTTCTGAATAATATGAATTAATTGGCTTCTTTTACTTTCTTTCTTTCTTTTTTTCTTTTTTTCTTTTGGGGGGGGGGGGGTGTGAAGTGTGGTTCTTTGGTTAAAACAAATAGGGATAATTACTATTGCCCCCCTGTACTTTGATTTTATTATTACTGTATCCCCTGTACTTTTCAAAATTACTAATCCAACCTTTAACTTTGTCTACAATTACTATTGCCCCCTACTGTTAAGTTCCGTTAGTTTACTGATGATGTGGCATCTTTATATTTTCTCAAAAACCCCAAAATACTCTTTATACTTATTTACTCTTTTGTCAAGTTACAGTAGTACCCTTAATTAACTGTTATAATCCGTTTTATTCTTAAAAAAAACCACCAAATAAAGAAAGAATGATTGAATAAAACTCAAATAGAAACCAAAGAAGAAGGAAAATCGAATTCAACTCAAATTGGAAACTGAATATCACATATTTTCAGAATAAATGAAGTTTAGTGAAGGTGGGAAACCAAATTGGATTTGGATTTTGCTCATTTCTTTTATTCAAAATAAATGAAATTTAGTGAAGGTGGGAAACCAAATCGGATTTGGATTTTGCCCATTTCTTTAATTCAAAATAAATGAAGCTTAGGTGAAATTATTCAAAATAAATGAAGTTTAGTGAAGGTGGGAAACCAAATCGGATTTGGATTTTTCCCATTTCATTAATTCAAAATAAATGAAGTTTAGGGTAAAATTGACATTTAATCTGGTTTTTATAAATGGGGTAGCATCATCTTTTGATTTCTTAATTTTAATGAAGGGCAAATTAGACATTATATATTCAAACTTAACGGCTACTTAACACCATTATAAGAAAGGGGGGCAACAGTAATTTTGTAAAGAACAAGATTTTATTAGTAATAAAATCAAACTATAGTGGGGTAACAGTAATTATCCGAAACAAATAATTTATATTAATTAGTAAAACCAAGAAATCAGAGGAAAGCACGAGCAATTACATCCCACATCTGGACATTCAGTTTTATGGACTTGTATAGGAATTAGAATCCATGATACTAAGGATTAGAAGCTTGAGTAAACTAGAGAACAAAAATTTGAACTAAAATTGACAATCTGGTAATTGTCGTATAACTTTATAGTATTAAAACTGAACTCCTAAATAATGAAGATAACAGATGGTATGGCCTGACACCTCAGCCCTGAGATCCTAATAAAAAGGAATTTGATCTCTTTGATGTACTGCCCATGATGTTTCAACACTCCCATGTACAAAACAAAATTGATTTCTCCTAGCTTCATCTGATGGACTTCTTACAAGCTGGAGATTTATATGACTTCCCAAAATGCCATTTTGATGGCACTTGTGGGAAACAGGACTTCAATTTCAATCAGAGGTGCAGGTAAGGTTTTCTATTGGTTCAGTTAGGCTTCAGGAAATTTAATTCTGGCCCATGGTTGGATAGACCTTGGACTTCTTACTTCTGAGTTTATTAGTATAATGGGCCCGTAAAGTGGGGATATTACTAGGAAATGGGGATAATATTAGTCAACGGGATAAAATTAATAAAGCATCTGTGATTTATAAGCTCATAAAGCAGGGATAATATTAACAAGTTGTATTAATAGTTGAACTGCGTGTTTTGGGTCAGATTAGGTTTCTAATAGCTAAATAGAATTTTAGTGTAAGGTTGTTGACTATTGAGTTTATCAGAGTAATTAGGGACTTCTTTTATGAGTCAGATTAAGAATTTTAGAATGTTTATATACATGAATCCTTAATCTACTAGAGATTTTTTTTTTCCCTAATGAACATGAGATTATTTTAAGTGTTTGGTGTCATTGAGTAGTGCTGTAGTGCATATGGGAATTTTTTTTTTAATTTTTAATCTCAAACCTGGTCTCTCTCTATGTCCCAAGAAGAACGATTTAATTGTTCTTCCCTCCCATATCGCCATTTTGATTTCCTCCCTCGACAATATAGTTGCTTCCTTTCTTCATATCTGATCACATATTTGACTATTAGCACTGCTTGCATCTTAGATCCTTTATCAAAATTTAAAGCTGCTTGTAGTAGAGGATGATTCAAATTACCTCCCAGTCAACTTGGCTAATGGGTTGGTAACAATGATCCGCATATCCCACCTCCCTCTCTGCGGGCAGAAATACAAGTTGAAGCTGGCAGTCGGTAGGCTAATGATTAGCTGAGGTGCCATTTGTTCATATTTATATCCTTTATGTTCTCTATCCGGACTTATATCCTCTTTGTGCACGCATTCATTTGTAGGTACGCACACTGAAGAGTCTGTCATGTGTTAAACCTCCCATGATACACTGTGGCTATTATTAGCAATAAATCTTCCTTGTGTCATATTTTCTTTGGTGTATGACTAGTATTTCCTTGGTTTATCATGGATTTTTGTTCGCGCCTGTGCGGAGATCGTCCGTGCAGGCATCAGGTTATGACATCTGTCGAATATTGATCCAACGGTGATAAAAAAGAGAAGGTAGTATGGTAATTATATCAGTCAAATTAAAAGAAGTTTCGACATTTACTAAAGACCACCCTAATATATCAACCAAATTTGCAAAACGAATCCCAGAATCTAACCATCGAAGAAACCATATTTTGTGAATCTAAGAACCCTTGCCAACCTTGTCTCTGTTGACCCAATCAACCTTGTTTGCTACAATTTCATGGAGTTTTAATGAAGAAAGAGAACTACAGAGTTTTCTATCTCAGATATGGTAATGGCGAAGAAACCCTACAAGTGCTTCCTCAAATTACTGTTGCTTGACGAAGGGAATGAATCAGTTTAAGATTTGGGATCTCTATCAGTGGTTTGATCTATGAAGAGACTCAAAGGGTTCTTAAGATCTTTCTCAAGAATGTTAATCGCAGGAAGATCGTGACTGCCATGGATGTTTTTTACGCTCTCAAGAGGCTAGGCAAGATCCTTAATGCATTTGGAGGTTAGGGTTTTGTTCAGTGGGAGTTTAACCAGAAATTTCCTTCATTGATACATTTCACTGTAACAAATTGGTAATAGATATCTTCTTTTAACCAAGTTCGAATCCAACAAAAGAAGAAAGTTGTTGAGGTTGATTTCATGAATTCTTCTCATCTGTTGGTTGTGTTATTGAGGTTCGTGCTTGTGCCACTAGCCTATGCATAGGTCCTCCGTTCTGTCTTACAAGTAAATTTGGATTTTTCTGGCCGCCTGAGAAGATGGAATTGGTTATTTGGATTGCCGGAGACCATGGCACTGAGAAGAGGGGCTAGTGCTAGGGTTTAGACCCAAAGCTCCGGTTTTCTGGTTTACGTCAGAAAGTTGGTGTAATTTTGTGAGGAAAAAATTATACTCTGGGGGAGGGGGCTTCTAGAGAAAAAGAGGTGCTTTTTAAAGGGTTTGTAATTTTTTTTACTTAAAAAAACTATAAAGTTCTTTTATATTAACCATTTGATTTAACACACAACTGGTGTCGTATGTCACGCCTACATAGACGATATCCGTGTAGGCACGAACAAAAATCTGTTTATCATGCCCTTCTGTTTGACCATGCTCAAGGCCTGGTAGAGAGGGATTGTTAGTGAGGAGTTAGTGTACTAGTCATTTTGAAATTATTCCCTAACCTGATCCAGCAGATCGTTTTACTTTTAACTAGACTAGCTTTTTCAGGCGCCAAAAGGGTGGAAAAAAGAATGAAAAATAGGTTTTTCTGGATTAGGATCTATTATGTGAATGGATTTTCCTTCTACCTAATAATAATGAGGGAAAATCATACACTAAATAGGTAGTATTGCCTTAGGATCTTTTTAATTGTAGAAAATTGTGTGAAATGGTTTTCTTTTACCCAATAGCCTGGGTAGCAAATCATAGAGTAAACTCGGGCACTCGTCAAATCTACTATGATGTTAGCTGCAACCATTTTCATTTGTGGACTTGTAACCCTGGAATTCCAAATTTAAACATCATATTTATTTATTTTTAAGAGAAACAGCAGATGTCTAACAGCTATGTGATTTACTTCTGTAGGGGTATATTATAAAAATAATGGGACTAAGATCCTGATTTGGAATGAGATACAGTTGTGAAATCACCCTTACTGGTTTGGATGAGGACTCAAGTCTGTGGGGATTCTTGTCTTTTATGGTTTCTGTTATGCTGCTGCTGCCATGTGACTTGTCACTAAATCGTAGTACCCCTCTTCTCCATTTATCAATAAAATAAGTACTCCCCCCCCCCTCCTTCCAACCCCAAAACAAAAAATAAATCCCCCAAAAAAAAGAACCATTTTATTTACACAATGTTTACTGTGTAATCAACTTCCCATCTTGGAGTGCATCCAACTATTTTCTTTTGTATTAAATGAATGATGGACTGCCCCTTTTGACAGGCAAATCATGTTCTGTTGAAAGAGATCAGAGAGATAAACCTGCAGCTTATAGATACTGTGGTGGATATCAGCAATGAGGATGTTGACCCAACTGCGGCTTCAGCTGAAGGTGGTGAAGGAACTATTGTCAAATGCTCCTTCAGTGCAGTGGCTCTCAGTCCAAATTTAAAGTCACAATATACTTCAGCACAAATGGTGAAAGCTTTGACTTCTCTAATACATATATGTGTGTATATATATGTCTTCGTATTTATTTTGTGTTTATGCCTATGCAGTCCCCAATTCTGCCTTTGAGGTTGCTTGTCCCCTCAAATTATCCAAATTGTTCTCCTGTGCTGCTAGACAAGTTACCGGTAGAGCTGAGGTAAGTGCAACATGTATTATGTTGTCCATTTAATTCCTCTTTATGTATGATTTCCATTCTGAGAAACTGAGTGTAATATGCGCATCTAATTCAAAGTATCCATGAGATGTGACCTTCCCCAGTTGGATGCTAGTCCAACAGGTTTCTTGAGAGGGTTTTAATGAGGTGAATGCAGAGTTGGCTTTGTTTAGGACGACTGTCAATTTATCATGGCTTATATCCATCTGCATTATTCATGTATGACCTTGGTTAAAATTCCTATCCGTTTGATTTGATCTCTTTGTTGATGCCCACTGGTGTGATACAGTAAGGAGTATGAAGATCTCTCAGTAAAAGCGAAGTCTAAGTTCAGCATATCCCTCCGCAGCCTTTCACAACCAATGTCACTGAGTGAGATGGCAAAAACATGGGATGTTTGTGCTCGTGCAGTTGTGGCCGAATATGCACAACAGAGTGGAGGAGGAAGCTTCAGCTCTAGATATGGTACTTGGGAGAACTGCGTGAGTGCTGCTTGACTTTCTGTATCTGCATTTTGATCCAGTGACTTACTGCTAGGACGAAGTGGTTTGGGGCAGAGAGATGAAAGATCCGCTGTACGCTACCTATGATAACTGCTGCTGAACCATTTAAGGATGAGATGGTGGACTTACTCTCATAATTCAATCAGAAGCACTTTTAAGTCTAAGGTGAATGTTGTAGCTTGATGCCTGATTCAAAACTTAAGTGGCTAATGGAAGTAATTGAAGATCGTCTCTCTGTCTCTGAACTGATCATATGTGAGTCGGTGGTTATTAAATATTTAAATATTTAAATATTTTTCAGTTTGTGATTGATTGAATATATCGCAAGGGTGAATTATCCTGGGTGGGTTTGCTTGTAATGTTGTTACAGTTGTGTTGTGGGTTTATTATCTATTGCCCACACATTGTAAGGATAAAGGGAGAACCCTATACTTTTTCAATTATTTTCTTGTAAGACTTTGTATTCCTGAACTATATACATTTTCCCTTTGCTATAAAAGCTGATTCCCTTATCTAGTAAAGAAACACTCTGTTGTTCCAGATTAAGTTAATTTAGTTAGATATGCGTTTATGTTTTAAGTTTTGGAGTTATGTCTTTCTATATCCTTCAACAGCCGAACAATTTTGTTCTACTTGCCCTGGCAATTTACAGAAGGGATTGTGTGCACAAATTTTTTATCCTTGTTTTAAAGGACGACCTGCATCAAATGTAGTGAGATTATTGTCAATGTCAATCTGAAATTGAAGTTTCTGAAGCCTCTCCTTACAGGCTTACACCCACCCCCTATGAAGCTGGGTTGATGGAATTGATCTTCAATCTTCTCCCCTCGTTGGTTTTCTTTCGTTGACACCATACATAGTTGTGAAGAAACTATGCTCACTACCAACCAAAAGCCCAGAGTACTGTATATCAAATTTTCGAACATTTTGGATCATCAGAAATCCTCAAAAGGATATTTACATGATAACCAGTGACCAATCGAATCCCAGAAATGATTAGAAAACTTTACAATAAGAGTGATATCGTATAACTGATTAGTTTAAATATCATTAGAGTGAGATTGATGAGGTGAAAAATTGCATCGAAAATCTTTATTGGTATGATCAACATATATCACTTCAGAGGTAAAAGGAAAACTTCTATCAACCAAAAAAAAAAGGGAAATTTCTATAAATTTTCATACTTTCAACCGTATAATATGGGAATGCTTGAGTAGTTAAGAAGCATTAAATAGATAAAAATCGGTCCTGTCCAGTGGTGCAAACCTTGAAAGGTGTTTTTGGGTCGGTTCCGTTCCCTTGTATTGTATAATCCTTGAGAAAGTAGTTTGAATCAGCATTGAATATAGACATCGAGAAAGTAGATTGTATCACACAACACTCGTATGCAGACAATAGCACAGACTCTTAGAGCAAACCTTATTATCTATGAATCGCTTTGTGTTTCGGATGTTTGGCTCAGACCTATGGGCCCAAGAGAACCAACCAAATCAACGCTTTGGTTGGGTCCTGGTTCATTAAACCCTAGTTAGTTGGCCTCATAAGGCACTTTCCAGCAAGGCACTTCTCAGCAGAGAAAATTGTTGAGATGAGCGCCTTTTAGTGACAATCAATTGTCCTAAGAAGCTTCTCCGCGAACACTCAGCATGTACCCGACAAGTCACTTCTCAGATAAAGTAACGTTGCTAGAAGACACTACGCATATCTTTCAAACATCAATCGACGCATTAATTTCAGTATTGAATGCCATGAGATTCATTAAATGTTCATTGACAGTCAAAAAACTTCTCATTCACCTACGGCTTACTCAAGTATTCCATCCTAAGGTTTTGCCTGCCGAAGATGGGATTTGTTGTCGCATCTATGTCAATGGTGACCTGATTTCCTTATTCGATGGGATTTTGTACAGCTGTGAAAGCTTCTTGAGGAAGATTGGGGTTTGTCTTGTTGATAAAGCCATGTCCCCCAAGCGATCGCCACCTTCCTTTTGGAATTCCTAGATCTAATGGTTATGCAACATCTTCACGATCACAGAGGTATGGGGGAATAAATACGCAAACACTCAATACAAAAAGTACGTCATTCAAGAGCATTAACTCTGGTTCATAACTCTCGGGCCAACAATCCAAGAAGACATTCTCTTCGTCTTCTGAGAGCATTTACTTTTTCTTGTGAGGATTCATGTTTAACCAAATCCAACTTAATCATTGGAGGTGGCTTCCCGTCCCAGAGGCAGCCCACTCTCACTTTCCTTGTTTTCTCCAAGACCTAAGAACCAAGTTCACTCCTTGAACGAACCAAGTGAAGCGAATTCAGATATTGGAACAACACTTTCTAAGAGTACTTTTCTTTCTTACCTTAACTACATGACATCTTGCTCAAAATCTCTAAAAATTGTCTGTACAACAATCATCCATAACATAAAGTCCAGCTACCCGCAGGATCTTTGGTCTTCAATCAGCTTTATCTGAAGTTGAGCGTAACTTTCTTTACCTCTCTTCCTTATTGTTATATGCTAATATAAATAAGACAAAGAAAGCCTTCAAAATGCATATAGGGAAATAGAACTGTTACTACTATTAATCCAAGCTATATATTAATGTAGAAAAGAACTCCCAAACATCAAATGAAAAAAGAGTGACCATAGGAAAACAAGGAAAGCTGGGTTAAACAACCCAGGATTGTTCCTAATTACTAATGCTATATCTTCTTAGTAATATGAGTTTTGGAAAATCATATATTCATCATTTTCATCTCATGCACTGTAAACACCATGGTTAAAGTCATCTTTCAAGATTCACCAAGATTCCTATTGAACAAACTTATTTCGCAATATAAATAAATAATTTTAAGCATCTCTTTGGTAATTCCTTTATGATTTCAACTACAAATAGAACTGTCAATAGGAGGGTAAGGGTGTCAACTTGTTATGTGTCTAAGAAGTGAAAGTGAGATCTAGATTTAGACCAAGTCTTAGAATGGTTTCAAAATTTATGAAAACCAAATTTGATCTTAGTTGGTCTAATTCAAGTGTGATTACAATGTTGTTCTTGTATTTGGTTGTTATATTGTAATTTCATTGGTTACCATATCCCATGTGGATTCATTTATCCTATTTAATTCTTGTTCGATTATGATATTGATAGACAAGATAACACAAAAGTTGTAGATCAGAATATATATAATTTGCCTAAGTGAAATACTATCAATCTTGATTCACATTAAAGATCTTGATTCTTGAGTCTACAATTAAACTTCAATTACCACAAAACTCAAATGCATGTTTACTAACCTGATATGACACCCAAAGCTCACCTGGACAAAATAAAAATGTTTCCATGAAAGAAAATAATTTGCCTTTAATGAAGAAAAGATTTTAGTCCACATTCAAGATTGAGATTATATGCTAATTATCATCTTCTCTTGACAACTCAAAAACCCAACACCAAAACTATTGCCAATTTTTTTTCTTAATGACTATCCATAAGGGAAAAATAAAATTTAAAACAAAAAAGGTTCTGACGAAAATATTAAAAGTCAGATCCCTTTGAAGATTTTATAAATTAAACTTGGATATTTAGATTACAAATTAAGGGAAGATGATTTGTATAGTTATAGGAAAACTATAATATTGATCCTATTAATAGGAGAAAGTAAACGACTAAATATTCATATAATATCATGCTAATGCATGTTTATCATTTGTTCAAACTGTATTTTGTGGGATTTATTATGTCTTTCCCAATATTTACAATTTGCGTATAGATTCTTGTAAATTCTTGAAAAATAAACCTTTTGAATGAAAAACTACAAAAAAGTTTTATTTTTTCAAGTCATGGTTTTCTTTCTCTATTTATTATTTTTTTTTATTATTATTATCATTATTATTATTGTTAAACAAAAAATCACAATTTTTTTGTCAAAAACTTGAGACAACCCAAATAGCCTCCTAATGGTGAAATCACCTTGATATAGAATTCAGTGTTATCGATGGTGGCTTTGCTGATCATTCTTATAAAGGTGTTGAAAACCTTTAATAACACAAGAGATATCATAAGCAGGACTGCATCAGCAAAAATATTCTTCCACCTATCTCTAAGCTTAGATCTAAACCAGGGTGATAACTAGTTCTCAAATCAATCTTCAGAAAATTTTAATACCAGTTAACATGTCCAGCATTTCCTCTAGGACCTAAAATTTGTATTTCATTGTATTTTGTTGTTCTATCATATCAAATAAAATCACACAATTAAGTTAAAAAGTAAAAGGAGAAAAATGCATAAATTAAAGTTCTAAAATTATTTACATTGCTTTGCAGCACTTCATCCTACAAACACTAGCCCCACTAGACTAATAGCAAACCCTAAGATGACAGCCATCAAGCAAACTACTACAACTACCCCTCTATTGAAGCCCAAACCCAAACCCAAACCCTAAAGAGAACAAACAAACACAATACAACATGCTAAATAGTAATCAAAGCATGTAGACATGCAATCAGAGCTTTAAGGACAGATCAAGCTCCTCATGATCCTGTCCTTGATTATGAAGATTTTTCTGTTGATTCCAACGAGTGACCATACCACCATAACCTCCCAAAAGTGGGTTTCCATTAATATAAAGATTTCCATTCGGTTGAGCAATCGAATTTCCAGCAATTGAACTAGTTGATGAACTTGCAGAGTTTGAAGCCGGATAACCTCCAAAGAAACGAACACCACCAGCAGTTTCACTATTGTATCTTGAAGTTGTTCCCAATCCATCAGGTCGATGAATCCCAGAAGGGTTATTGGCTGCTGCATGATAATAATCACCCATTCTCATCCCATGAAGTCCTTGACGGACACCTGCAACAGTATAAACATGGTTTTGCAGGCGATTTGGCCTAGGTTTATAGAGAAATGGTGAGTGCATTCCATGGTTAAAAGGGGTACCATTGAAATACCCATTAACAGGAACGACGCCACCACCAGCAGCAGCAGCAGGAGGAGGAGGAAGAGGAGGAACCATGTGCATATGGGGATATGGACACCATGGCATGTCTAGGGCTTCTCTTCCTCTTTTCAGGGCAGCTCTCAAATGCTTATGAGCATTTTGATGCCCACCCAATGCTTGAGAATTACTGAACTTCTTGTTGCAGAAGTTGCAGGAGAATTCTTTGGGGCCTACGGCATCGCCATCCTCGTTAGCACTGGCATCTGCATCATCGTCGGCTTCCCGAGATCGCTTCCTTGACGTACCTGCAGTTTCTAATTCTGGAACAGCAGGTGATGATTGTTCAACATCATGTTCATTAGGAAATGATGGCACCTTCAAGTACTCAATGAATTCATTTGGTGGTGGTGGTGGTGCTGCTGCTGCTGCTAGTTGGGGTTGGATTTCTTCTCCTTCTACAACCTTCTCCTTCATATTTCCCTTGTCAGAAGGAGGAGGATCAGAGGCAGCTGAGATACTTGAGGAATCAGAGTTACAGATCTCCACAATAACTGGTACTTCCATGCTTACATCCAAGGCTGTGCAAGAATGAATATCCATGATCCTATGTTGTCTTATAAATAGGACTTGTAGGGGTTAGGTTTTGAGAAAGTTTTCATGAAGTTTGTCTTTTATAAGGATTCAATCTATAATCTTCCTTACATGGTATAATATCTCAATGGATAGTTATTAGAGGCTTGATATTAGTAAAACTGCCATTTGCTGTGAGATTCATTGTGCTTGGAACTAAAAATGGAAGGAAGGGAAGTGAAATTGATTTTAAGAGGAAAATATGAGTTCTATTCAATCTGGACCCACCTCCACCCTCCGTCCATACGTTCATACAGTCCACCTAGATAAATGTAGTTTCATTCGAAAGTAATAAGGGCACGTTGAACATGTTCAAAGATAATCAAGGACCGTTAATTTGTCCGACAATAATACGAAGTATTATACATAAAGTCTTATCCAAAATGGCAATAAAGACATGATCGGATCTCCATCGTGTGCGAAAAAGAACTCGATCTTTTTTTTTTGGCCAAAAAAAATGAAGAGTTGGGTAGCCAACTACTTAAAACTCTTACTGTATTTAGAAATGATGCTTTAAAGGAAAAAATAAGTATACTGAGGGTTATCTTCCAAGGTATGTGTTGTTGAGGCTTCTTTGAAAGATCCCATGATTAACTCTTCTTCTGGACAGAAAGAAAAAAAAAAAACTCTTTGTCATAATCATACTATTACAATGTAATCTTCCTGAAGATTGCTTGAAACCCAAATGTTGGCTGTCAGTTTCAAAAAATTTCAAAGTTGCAACTAATGATATACAAAATTTCTAGTTTAGTTTTGAAATAATTTCATTTTCCTTCCTTTTATTTCCTTACAACTACATGCAGTCTCATCAGAGGGATGAATATAGACTAAAGTACAGCCTTTCATTACTCATTCTTCCACTTATACAACCCAGCAGCTAGCCCAACTCTTTTAAGTCTCTTATTTGGTAAATGCTTGACTGTATATCTGCATGTATTGGAGTGTAAAAGATTAACTCAATCAGATTATTTCTTTTTTTATTTCAGCTTATCGTGACTTGTTTATCACTTTTGATTTTAAAAAATTTAATGTAGAAAAGATTCTAAGGGCCAAAATCTGATCATATCAATACATTTATGCTGGATGATCATTACTTTTTATAAGACTTCACTTACCAAATATGGAAGTGGAGTGGAGTGGGAAGCAATGATAGA
Organism: Hakea prostrata; assembly: GCF_041222555.1. Taxonomy (NCBI): domain Eukaryota; kingdom Viridiplantae; phylum Streptophyta; class Magnoliopsida; order Proteales; family Proteaceae; genus Hakea; species Hakea prostrata. The sequence goes on along the minus strand of NC_142606.1, from coordinate 15,451,725 downwards.
CAGCCCAGGCCCAACTAGGACACCAATTTTCCCAGCCCAGCCCAGCCCAACCCAGTATATGATTTAATTTTGTAGGTAATACATGATGAATGTTGACCCTCATGCCATAACTGAACAGACCCCATGTATTTACGTAGTTCTATTAAGTACTGGTCTAGCTTTCTGTTCAGAATGGGTTTAACATATTACAATATGATTTATTCCCAAATGTGTAAGGTGGGAAAGAGAAATACTGAAGACTATCATAGAAAACAAGATAACGATTCTTGATTCGCTACTACCTCACAACAAAAAGTCACTTCTTTAGGGGGGGGGGGGGGGGGGAGAATATTAAAAAGGGGGGGGGGGGGAGATGGGTTGGGGGTTTCCCGGGGGGGGGTTGGGGGGGGGCCCACCACGCTATGAATCGAACTTTAGACGAAACTCAGGATTCCGCATTAAGATTATCATATATCACATGTTCTTTGATTTCCAGCGTCGAGATGTACCAAAGCAAAAATTCACATCTCCACAGAAGACTCTACCGGTAGCAATCCTCATGGATTCTTATACAACGTATATTAAGCTCTCTATTGATATTCCAACCCTAAGCTACATACACCACAAAACATTGAAAGACATAAAAACAAAACAAAACAAATACTCGTCTGACGAAGATAACTATTTAATTTGAGAAAAGATCATGTAATCAATCCTATAACAAGTCAAAAGCAGAGGTTCTTCTAAAACTGAGCAGTTCACAAAATTGTAGGCCCTTTTAATGTCCCATTCAGTAGGGGCAGGTACAAAGTACATCTCACCTAAGAAAGACAATTGTTTGATTCGAAGATTTTTATCATATTCGCCCTATCAAGAATGACAAACAACACGACACCTAGGCCTGACTTGAGTTGTTAACAAAACTGTAGCGCTTTTAATCCCATCCAGTAGGAGCAGGAACAGCATCAGTAACAACAGGTGGTGGCACTACTGGGGCAGCTGCCTCATCCCATCCGTCTCTCATCAAAGGAACTGGTACTGTACATCACAACGAAACACAGGCCACCATGAGAAATGTAAATAACAGAAACTAAAAATGAGAACATGCTACGAAAATTTCAGCACTCATAAATAGAGAGATGATATGATGTGCCCTTCATGAGTTCAATGAGGATAAAATCCCTTTAAAATATAACAACCCAACCCAACCCTCTCACTTATGGCGTTCTGATTTCTGATTGTCACCTTCCTTCTCCTTCAGGGGGTTACACGGAAGACACAAGTGAGTTTCGAAAATGATTAGTAAAACTGAAAGAGTAGTAGCACAAACTATCCAGATCCCCGATGCAATGAAGCCACAATGGCAAATCTGGGGTTGCAAATTGTGGTGGAAGCTTAATCGATGGCTCTCTTGATATAGTTAAACGCAAAATCTAGGAACAATTCAGCTGAGCTAACATTCTTACAGACAATTTAAAAGCAACCCTAAACCCCCCCCCCCTCAAACGGTCAGCCCAATCAGCTATATCCCAAGTCATACATGTTATATTGCCAAACAAATTACCTAGAAAGATAAGTACCATAGAAAGGTAAGTATTAGTATTCACCTGGAGCTGCAGTCCATTCAGCAGCAGGAACAGCAGGAAGGGGACCTGGTACGGCCAGCTCCGGCGCCCACTGTTGATCTGGAACTTGTCCAGGCCATTGATCACCTGCAAGGCCAAGTGCGGCAGGTGGGTACTCTGTTGGCACATACTCAGCTGGAGCACCCATCTCATCTTCTTCTTGTTCCTTGGCCTCCTCTGGCTCCCTGTAGAAAAATAAATCCACCTACACAAAATATTCAATTGATATCAGTAACCCTATTTTTACATGTTACATCCATCATTGAAGTGAAGGAAGAAATGAGTGCTAAATTAAAATAAATTCATACTACTACATCCACTACTAGCCTTCCAAAGTAACTAGGAAAATTAAAATGGTGCCAGAGATGTTCTAGCAATCTGTCAATAACTAATCTGATTCCAGCATTAAGATTGCTAAACTGACAATTTCCAGTGTTAATAAAAAAGCAAGCAAGTATTTTACCATCACATCCCATTTGTGCCCAATAGTCCCACGCATTTGTAGAACCATCCTCGCCAACAACCAGAACAAACAACCAATGCTGTGTTTTCCCTTGTTATTGGCAGGGATACCAATGTCCACATATCGCATAGGGGAGTCCGTGTCACAGAAAGCAATGGTTGGAATGTTACCTAATGCAGCTTCCTTAATTGGCTGCACAACACAAGGGAAGAAACTACTATAAACATACAATTCACCAAATCCATAAAAAAATATCAACAAGAAAAGGTATCCACAAGTAATAACAATAGGCGTGTCCACCTGATGATCTGTTCTAGGATCCGTAAGGATTAGTAATCTTGGCTCACTAAAAGAAGTTTGGAGCTGATTGGTGAATGTTCCTGGAGTGTGTCTACCAGCAATTGGATGAGCACCTGTGAACTGGGCAAACTTCAAAACAGCCCTCTGACCATAGGGTCTAGCAGATTGAACAATTATATCCTGGGGGTTCTCAATAGCTACAATTACTCTGGCTGCCAATTGAAGCTTCTCCCAGGTCTTTCCAAGATTAATGATGAAGATCCCTGAGAAAAATAAACAAAAATCAGTAACAAAACAGCAAAGCGCACGCATAAGCACTCATGATCCAAGGTGTGAGAATAACACATTCATATAGAATAAGCACATGTATACTGTAACAATAAGCAACATGACATCCCATCAGAATTTTAAGTAGCAGAAAGATGATTCAAAAGAATTTAGGCATGGGAAGGTGCAAAATACATGTAAAATAGAGTTCTGAAAATGCTATAAACAATAATCCGTAAAATATGTCATGTCCAATGAGTACATATAGAAATGGGGACAAGCACATTGTAACGACGAGGTTTCCTACATGTACTAATCACCCTAAAAAATGTCATCTTCACTTTGGGGGGGGTATTCAGTATTAGGAGGGAACCTATCACCACCCAACCCCAACCCCTTTTTTTTCTTTTTTCTTTTTGGGGGGGGGTCTGGTACAACCACTTATTTTCCTCTAATCTAGTGATCAATAAACAAAATACCAAACAGAAAAATAAACATTTAACCAAAAAAAATTCCTGAGTTCTCAGACAGATATATTATAGGTCCCCAATTGCATGCTTTTTTATCACCAGAAAATGACAAACTCTTACTACCTTGAAAGTGAAGAAGAATAAAAAGGCAAATGAAAACAAATATACAATTTGGTGATTGTTTTGTTCAAACAAAAAAAAGGCAATACATTTAAGCAAATATAAATTTCCTCTGCGTTTTTAGACCTCTTTTTGGCATACAGAATAGCTTCTCGAGAACAAAGGTTTTTAGTTCACATCCTCCAAGTAGCATATCATGTTATAAAAAAGCTGAAAATGTAGACACAAGAAGGATTGGTATATCTAAAAAGTATCTTCATCCATTCTGTACAGACCGTATGGCACTGACTTTATAGGATTTCAATAAGCAAAGAAGTGTCAGGCCAAGGAAAAATCTCATTCTAAACAAAAACCCTCAAAACAAATTAAGCAAAATTCACGGGTTATTAAAGGATGCCAGAAATAATTCCGAAAATGGAAACCCACCTAAAAACAATAAAGGGCATCTACCCTGTCCACAAGGCAGACGAAGAGGGTAGTAATATACACAGCCTTACCCCTATCCATTGCAGGACCCATGACAACATGCTCTCGGTGGAGCAACGCCAAGGCCCCCAAAAGTAAACAATCCGGTGACCACTAAAACATCTCAACAATGAAATTGCCGCTCTGTGAGTTGATCTTGGGTCAGACTGAAGTTCATAGGAAAACTCATTGCAGCACGAAATACGATCATAAGAACGAAAAAAATATCTGTATCTACACAATTTCCAGTATGTAGAACAATGAACAACCAATTCGCCCCAAAAAAAAAGTGTTGAACATCAATGGAATCAATACATCTACAAATTAAGAATACTATGACATACATAAACAAATATTGTAACAAAATTTAGATAATGAACAAAGTGAAGTAACAGCAAAGTTGAGGCATTTTTTTCAAATCATAATAACAAACTTTCCCGCAAAATTTTTTTTAATAATAATAAAATAAAATAAGGAGGGAATAGACACCTATAATCGAATAAACATAATAACCTTTAGCATTCACACTACAACTCTTCGTTGTTCTAACAGCTCTATTGAAGCCCATTATACACACTTCCCTATCCATTACCAAATGCTAAGGCAACAATTATATCGAAGAAAGAATAATGAGAAAACCTTACCATCGGTTCTACGCTTGAAGACATATCTTTCCATCTGGAAATCACAGTTTTTAGTCCCTAAATGGACGTCGGCAGCCAACATCATCTGGATATCGGCTTCCTTCTGAGATAAGACCTTCGCAGGTGTCGCCATGACTAGGATCTGAGGAATCTCCCTGAACAATGGCTCCGCCTTAGGTACTCAAAACCCTAGCTCTCGCTCTGCTTAATGAAGCAAACTGCGGAGCTGTTTAGGGTTTTCTTATAAGTGACACCCTAGATAGAGTTCCCAATGACTAAAATATCCTTCATTGTGAAAATAATATAACTTATTACATGCACCCCCTCCTAGATGAAATCAATCTCTGTTCACCCCTCCAATCCAAAATCTTACAAATATCCCCTCCAACCTTCACATCCTTAGTCGCACTGTCTATTAATTAATTAAAAAAAAAATGGTTATTAACGTTTAACCGTTAGAATTCCTCTGTTTTTTTCTTTTTCTTTTTTTGGGAGGGTAAAAATAACCATTATAATTCAAGAAGATTAATAATAATATAAGACACCACCTCATAGGGATATATGATTATTATTTTTAAAATATATATATATGATAATTAATACCCTTTAGTAATAATAGGGTAAAACACTTGTTATCATCTTGTTTCCAAAACATCAAAAGGATGAAACTATCAAATAAATCAAAATTTTCACCCAAAAAAGGAAAAAAATACCAATGTCACTCTAATATCTTATTGGGTAAATATCACTTACATTCCCTCTTAGCTGAACAAATAGCATTTAGACCCCTTCTTAGTTGAATAATGTCACTTACTTCCCATCTTACCTAGCAAATATATAAAACACATCAAATCTATTAATTTTCTCAATTAAATTTAACTTTTACTATTAAATATTTTTTATAAAATCCCAAACTATTATTGACGAAAAACATTTTTTTTTAGTTTAAACCTTAAATTACAATAATCACCATAGTAGTTAAAATACTAAATTACCCTCATTAAATAATTATTAAAAACCAAAATACCATAGTTACAATTATTAAAACCCTAACGTATCTTTTTTTTTTTCTTTTGTTAATTTGATCAAACAACTCAAAAAACACGTACCACTTGATTTCAAAATGCAATTTAAATTGATACATCTTGGTTGAAGAAGATGAAGAGTCGATTCTCTCTCATTTCTTTTTTTTTTTTTAGCGTTTAAATTAAAGAATCGAAGTTAATTAAGGGTGTTTTGGGTCATAAATATAACATCAATTCAAAGTAATTTAGCCATTTAGGGTGTACACTAAAAATATGTTTTCAGCCAAGGGTAGTTTGGGGTTTTATGAAGATATTTAACAGTAAAAGTTAAATTTAACTGAAAAAATTAATAGAATGGAGGTGCTTGATATTTTGATATAAAAAATGGGAGGTAAGTGACATTATACAACTAAGAAGGGGTCTAAGTATTATTTAACCAGTGGTGGTTGAGGGTAATGGAGGTGAAGGGAGTGGGAGTTGTCTTATAGAGGGAAGGGTGAATATAGTTTAGGGTAGAATAATAATTTCATAATAGGTTTTAAAATAAATTAATTAAGTGAGGGTAAAAACATAAATGAAATAAACAGAAAGCTAAAGCGTAAAGTGTGGAGGGGGTTTTTATAAAGTTTTGGTCTTCAGGTACCCGTTTTATAGTCGAAACAAAGGAGGTTTATGTAAAAATTCATTTTATTATTATTTAAAAAAATAATTTAGTGTCACCTCTTTCTTGAGTTACCATTAATATTAATGGCTCCCGAAAAAGAATTAGAATATTAGGTTGAGTTTTTGTATGAAAAAGACAAAAGTATCTATTCATTAATGTGAAGTGTCAATTATATCCTTTTAATTAAAAGAACTAATGAAAAAGAACACGAAATCAACTTGCTGAGAATTTGATCAATTAGATTATTGCCATAGTGTAACTTGGTTTTAGGATTAATACTATTTACATTTGCATTTTCATCTTCAATTCAATGAGTTGGTTATTTGAATCTAAAGTATGTAACTGATTATTCACATCATTGGAGGGGCATTTTGACCCTTTAAAAAATTATGTTATTGACAAGGTATCTAACCTAATATTTTGATTCATTTTGAGATGGCATCAATATTAGAACTGGTAATTCATATTCTTTTCCCTCTTTTCATTGCATGGCAGGGGTTACACATCAGTCTCTGCAAGCTGCCTAGGCAACTCTACGCAAGGGATGTGCATGAAATTGCATGTCAAGGTCAGCAGGGCCATCCACTGTGTGCCAAACACCATGTTGCATCGCTAAGGATTGCAATCAGTGAAGATTACTTGGCATCAAAAGCTCAAAATTGTGGTGGGGCACTTCTGTGTTGAGACATGATGGGGGATCAACTGATTGCCCTAACCTTATGAAGAGCAAAAATGTCACCCATGTTGATGCTTTCATAGTTCTACATTGGTGAGATTTCAGTAGAACATCTGCAATCAAAAGTTAATAACTGCATAATATGCCGTAGAACTTACATTTTGCAGCATGATAACTCCACTGAAGCATCAGTGATGGCACATACTCATTATAGGAAGCACTAGTTAGTAAAAGCATCTTATTACTGAGATACAGCTAAAGAAAGTTTCTAAAGCAGGAGACATCAGGTTCAAGGTTACTGCAATTACGAATCTCACAGTATAAAATGAGACAGTAAAGGACGCCAGCTTTTAGCAACAACCATTCATGTAAAATAACCTCCATCTCAGCGTGCGTTGGTGCTACCATCGGCAACAATTGGGCCTAGGTAAATGCTTTTAATGTAATATAGTAATGGACCAGGTGCCACTGTGGAAACTACTGCAAGCTTGAACAGCTTGAAATAATATCAAATCATAACAAAGCAGCAAATAGAAAAGCAAGAGGAATAAATGAACTGAACCTTACCCTCACATAGTCTACACAGACGTTTGAAAATGAAATTACAGGTATGAATATGACATGAATAAGCAAATTATACTTTAAAATGATGGTAACACTTAATAACACTGACAACATTGGGACTTAAAGAAGAAGCTTTGGAATCCCAGAACAGTCCAAAATGTATGCAAAAGTATAGCAAAATGAATCTCAACATTAGATTTGATAACATAATCATATCTTCAAACTAAGCTGATTGCTATTAGGAGTCAACCGTATTTGTCTGACGGGGCCAATGGGTAATACACATCATAATTATTCTCATCACGGAACTTTCATTTGGTATGTCCATAAATATAATCTCCAATCATACCAACCCTCTCAAGCTCTATGGATTGGCAAAGTAGCAGGTTCCAATCCCCACAGGAATGAGGCGTTTTAAGAATGCAATGGTCTTGAACTGCCACTGCCTCCATATACATGTGTGATGTGCCCATGTGTTGCTTATCAGTCACATAATTCAGCTCTTTGTCCTTGGGATCACCAAATCATCGGAGTAGCCACACGCTCAGACAAAGTTATGGATCAACCTGGATACAAAAGTGATCCTGCGCAGGCATGCCTTCTGAAAGAGCACACCTGATTAAGTTATGCAATATAGATTCAAGTCTAGAGCCACAGAGTAGTCAGCCACACTTTGACTGCTGACTTCATGCCCAGCAGCTCACAGTTAAGGACAATCAGTGCACGTTACTGAACAGTATGGCACTAGCAGGCAGTTATCTTCAAAATAAGGGGCTGAATTTTGGTTGAGTATTAGGATCCTGTGAGTTCCCTTTGTCTGCGCACTGCTGATATGCAGTAAATTCTAGCGGTGAGTGTACCGTCCTTGTAAATGCCAAAATCATCCCATTTCCGCCCAGGAATGATGGCTTTCTTTACCATTGCACTGGTGTGAACTGGCGACTAATGGAACCCTTCCTAAAAATGAGCTGCCACATGGAACATTCCTTGATCATCTCACTTTGATTTCCTCATATCATGATTATCATAGCTCACTTCAATCACCAATAATCTCTGCAGGAACACTCACCATCCTTAAAACAGTGAAACCGGTTATTATCTCTCACAACTATCTCCCTTCTCTCCAACTTCGAGATCATCTTAATGGCAAAATGACAATCCCTGCAAACCCTTAAGTTCTTCACAACTCTAATTGTTGCCCCCACTTCGAAAACCAGAAGCCCAAATGCAATGGCCAGCTTCTCACTATGAGTCCCCACCATTTCTTCTTTTTCTTCCTCCTCAATATCTCTCAGAACACAGCTCTTATCAGCTACATACCCAGCAGCCCTCATCTTCTTTCCCAGTTCTTCCAGTATCCTGTATATCTCCCTGGACCGTTCATGTGACCGATCTCCAACAATAAATCGGTGCGCCTTGCCAGCAAACTCAACCCAACTCCACCCTGTCGTCTTCATCACTCCCCTAGCTCTCATTGCCTCCCTAACCTTCTCTACATCTCTCCACTTTCCCAGTGCTGCATAAATGTTTGAAAGCAGGACATAATTCCCAGAGTTCTCAGGTTCAAGTTCAAAAAGTTTGTGTGCAGCAAACTCCCCAAGATCCACTCGTTTGTGTATACAACTGGCATTCAAAAGAGCCCCGAACACCCCTGCATGTGGTTTTATTGGCATTATGTCTACAAACTTCTTTGCTTTGTCTAACTTGCCTGCTCGACCTAGCAGATCAATGATGCAGGCATAGTGATCTGCTTCTGGGCTTCTGATCAAATAAAAAACCCGAAGGCCTTGTTCTGATAGTCCAGCATGACTACATGCTGTTAAGACACCAATAAATGTTACTCGGTCTGGTTCTATCCCTTCGTCTTTCATCTTCAAGAACAATTTGATGACCTCATGTCCACTGCCATGAGCTGCAAACCCAGTGATCAATGAATTGTAGGAAACTACATCTCTTTCTGGCATTTGCTGAAAAATCCTCTTAGCATCTTCCATGCTCCCACATCTTGAGTACATAGAAATTAGGGAATTCCAACCTGAGATGCTCAAATTGATCTTGCTTTGGGTGACAAAGTTGACGACCCATTTGCCAAGTTCTAAAGCCCCGAGATGCCCACAAGCAGAAATCACACTTACCATTGTCACTTCATCTGGTTTTGAGTCTCCAATTGTTATCATTTCTTTGAAGAGCTCAACTGCTGTAGATGAATGCCCGTTCTGAGCATAGCCTGCAATCATTGAATTCCATGAGACAACATTCCTCTCTGGCATTTGAGAGAATAGTTCCCTGGCTGACACAAAATCACCATTCTTAGTGTATGCAGATATCATTGCATTCCATGAAACAGGATTCCTGTATGTTCCCATCTCATCGAATATCCTTCTTGCAATTCCTATAGACCCACATTTCGCATACATGTCAAGAAGTGCTGTTTTGACAAAAACATTCACATGGATCTTCCTTTGGTCAAGGGATCCCACTAGCAACTCTGCAAGTTCAGGGTCACCACGTGCAGAGCACAATGAAATAATGGTGACCCAGGTTGTCTCATCGGGTTGTACCCCTGCATCCACCATTTCTTGGAACAATCTTAGAGCTTCTTCCACAAACCCGTTATGTAAGTATCCCGAAAGCATTGCATTCCATGAGATCACGGTCTTCTCAGGCATTTGTTCAAAGAACTTCCGGGCCTTTACCATATCACCGTGCTTAGAGTAACCACTAACCATGGTAGTCCAAGAGACAACATTCTTCTCGGGCATTGAGTCAAACAACCGATGAGCTTCAGCTTTATGACCCCATTTCCAAAAGCCAGAGATTATCGAGTTCCAATCGGCAGCCATCTTATCAGGCATTTCCTCGAACAATTGATGAGCCACTTCAATCGGACCGTACTTGGCATACATATCCATTATGGCGTTCCTAACATAACGATCACAAGCATGACCCAACTTGAGAACATGAGCATGCAATGGAAAGGCTTCCTTTCCGGCTGATTTTATCAGAATTGGGTACACAAAAGCGTCGGGCTTCACATCCACATTGACACCGTCCAAGTGAAAGCGCTGCATTTGGAGGAAAAGAGAAAGGACATCTTCGTGGGCTCCCCATTGGGAGTAGCATTTGAGCATGTTGGTGAAGACGAAGACATTTGGACGGCGGCAGGAGTTAAAAAGAAGACGGGCGTAAGCCAATGGAGCACGGACGCGCGTGCAATGGGTAATAAGCGCAGCGATCCAGTAGTTGTGGTGATGGAGCGAATGGTGGATTATCTGCACATGGAGTTGCCTTAGTTGATTGAAATCGCCGATAACGACGGTGTGCAGGCGTGACATAAGATGCTTGCAGCAGGCTCAGCACCTGCAACTAACAATTGTTACGTTAACATTCAAACTAGATTTCATTAATGGTAATCTGGTTAATGATGGAGGGCAATCTAGTAAAATCAATCCCACTGCTTTTTCTTCTTTTCAGGCGAATGTATAAAATTGTCAAACCAAGGGAAGAGAACAGAACTCATTCTTTTCTGATAGAGGAAGAATGTTTATTACTCAATCTATCTCGAAATGGATTCGAAATCCGATGGTGGGTGTTGGAAATTGTTCAGGTTTCTATGTGTCTCTGAAGAACAGGTCGAACACACCTTGGCTTCAGATGCAGTTTCAGACGCAAATGAAGGCCTTCTCTTTGAGCAGCGGTAGCAGCAATGGGGGTCGAGATTTTCTGGTATTGTCGGACGAAGAGCTGATGAGCCAGTGCGAAATGGATACGTACAAATCTTCTGGTCCTGGTGGCCAGCACCGGAACAAGCGAGAAAGCGCAGTCCGCCTCAAGCACCTTCCCTCCGGGGTAATAGCTCAGGTCCGTTCTTTTCTTTCAAAATCAGACCTAAAGATTGAAAGAACAATTAGAAACAGAGGGATGAGGACTTGGACTGACACTGGATAGTAGACAAATAGTTTTGAATTTTATTTTGGTTACTATTGAGAGATTAAATACCGAATCAAAATAATGTCATCAATCCTGATGATTTTGAACCATCCATTGGCGTTTGTTTGCATCTTTTAAAAGGTTCAAACCCAATGTTCATCTTTATTTAAGTCAGTTGTTCTTACTTAAAATGATTACTTGGGTTAGCTTCATTCTCTGCATATGTTTCTGGACCCATTTCTTTTCATTGCAACGTTACTCAGTCATGTCGTAAGTTCAACTGGCTTTGTGTCTTGTGTAGGCTGCCGAGGATCGCTCACAACATAGGAACCGAGCATCAGCCTTGGCTCGTTTGCGCACTCTGTTAGCTCTTAAAGGTTCCCTCCAACTTTGGTTGCCTGCTGCATTTCTTTCCTCTCCCTTTACTTCTAAATCTATGAGAGGTGTGTGTGTTTGTGTCTTGATTATGGGATGTAAAGCAACCAAAGTAGCTCTTGATTTGGTGGTGTTATCAAGAACTCTCGTTGAAGTTTCACAGAGTTCTCTTTGGTGATCTCCCCTCTGCCCTCCTTTTCCCACTCCCTCCGCCCCATTGGTTTCCTTCTTAAAGAACATAGCGTTTGAATGAGAAAAATATAGTGGGAGACAAGGATTCAAATGGGGCACACCTATGAACCTAGTCCACTATAGAACAACCACACATTACCAGTACATCATGTCACTAGTTGCTGTATTGAATGAAATTTGGTTTACCGAAAGAAAAAAATATAATAACAGAAACACCTAGGTGAACATCAAGGTTCTTCAACTCTTAAAACTCTCAGCAATATGTCTCAGTATGTTGGGGTGATATCTTAGCCACAAAAGAAACAAAACCATGCAAACTCTAGTCTATCATCATGACGTGAAATAAGGTGATACCCAGAATATCAAATAGTTCTAGAAGTAGTAACTAGGCTTCTCAAATGGGTAAGATCTCCCAATTCCCCCCTCAGCCACCATCCACCTCTCCTTCCCCATCTGACTCTTTCTGCAACCCCCCATCTGCTTTCACCCTTTCCACAAATCCTCCTGAACCCAAACCTGCCATCCCTTGTTCCCTTGAGTCTCCCCCAAAAGCCTGGAGCTCCCTGTTTAACCCCTCCCTCTCGTGAGTCTCGCCTATCCCTCCTCTACCTTCCCACAGCTGCAACCTCTCCTTCATCCCGCCTGCGCCCACCCCAAACTCAGCCCCCCTGGTTCACTGCCCTTCGGAAGCCACTGCTGATAGCATAAAGCTCTAGAATCTTGCTGTGTATGGCCAATTTCTTCGCCCTTGCCCTCCCCTTGGCATTGTTAAAACCTCGCTGTCTAAGCAATGGCGCGCTCAAGATTCTTTGGAAACTCACCTGATCGACACAAATACTTTCCTTTTCAAATTTGCCTCTCCTTCTTGTAAAGCAAAAGCCATTGAAGGATCTTCGTGGTTTGTTGGTAAATCTTCAATCTTCATCAAGTCTTGGGAGCCTTCTAAGCCTCTCTGCAGGGTCGACTTCAATACTATTCCCCTGTGGATCAACCTCCCAGGACTCCCCTTGGACTACTGGAATCAAGACTGCCTCAGTAGAATAGGCTCAACAATTGGACGCCCCCTCTGCTCGGATTTGAAAACTTCAAAATTGGAGCGTCTTTCGTATGCTAGAATCTGCGTGGAAATCTCTGCAGCCAAGCCCCTTCCCCCTCATATCATCATCGAAGATGACAATGGGCTGCATTACAACCAAATCATAGCCTATGATTGATCCTTGAAAGGTGCAACGCCTGTGCCTCCTTCGGTCATGAAGAATCCTCCTGCAAATCAAGTTTCTCAAATGTCAACTCCTCTGATGGAATTTTGCCCAAACCGAACTCTTTGAATCCACGACTTTCCAGTGAAAATAGCTCTGCTCCGCTGCTTGAAGAAAAAATGGAAGAAAACCTCTCAAATACAGCTCAGATCCCTTGTTATCCTTGCCGACACATCTCCGACACCAGCTCCAATGAAAACTTACCGGAGAAACAAGAAAAAGAAAGAAAGGAAAAAAAAAAAATCAAGGATCTCCTGGTTTTGCTCCCCTAACTCCTCTGTCCTCCCGCATCGCCACCAAGCTTGACTGCTTCCTTGTCAATGAGTCCTGGCTCACCTCCTTCCCTGCATCCCATGCCTTTTTCTCCCCACCTAGCCTCTCTTACCACTCCCCCTGCATCCTCCGTATATTCGATCTCCCCTCCACTGGCCCCAAGCCATTCAAATTCTTCGACATGTGGACCTCTAGCCCCTCTTTCCTCCCTATAGTCATTGAGGCTTGGAATCAGCCGACCCACTGTAACTCTCTCCCCTTGATTGCTCTAGCCCACAAGCTCAGAAACACTAAGTTCGCTTTCTGATCCTGGACCTCTTCCACGTTTGGAATCATCTCCTTCTAAGTCACCTCTTACCTTTCTAATCTCTCTAGGATCCAGCTCCTTCTTTATGGGGACCCCTTGAATCCCTCTCTCGCTGAGGAAGAGCATTCTCTCTCCCTTTCCTCTCAGGAGGAAAGCTTTCTTAGGCAAAAAGCGAGAATCAAATGGCTCGAACTTGGGGACGCAAACAATGCCTATTTCCACCGCTCCCTCAAAGGTCGTTTGAACTACAACTCCATTCCTGGTCTCCTGTCTAGGAATGGATCCTGGATCACTGATCTCCCTAGTACCAGGAATGAAGTTGTCTCTTTCTTTTCCAGTCTTCTTTCTCCATCTTCCCTCCCTCCTCGGCCCTCTCTCCCTCCCTCTCTTCTTAGCAAGTTCGTTTCTCCCTCTGATCTGGACTTCCTCCGATCTATCCCCTCCCCTGATGAGATCCTCATTGCCATCCACTCTCACAAAGCTAATCTGGCCCCTCGCCCTAATGGTTTTAGTATGGGTTTATTTTTGTCTTCCTAGGACTTCATTGTGGATGATCTCATCCACGCCATTCGGAGTTTCTTCTTAATCCTTCACAGCTCTCCTTCATCAACCAAACTTTCCTTTGTCTCATCCCTAAAAAGCCTGGCGCCTCTTCTCTTTCTGATTTTCACCCCATTTCCCTCTGCAATGTCATTTACAAGTTCATTTCCAAAATCCTTGCCAATCAAATCAAGAAGGTTATTCCTTCTCTGGTGAGCCCTAACCAATCTGCTTTCATCTCAGGTCAGAGCATCTCGGATAATATCCTCCTTCGTGCGGAAATTGTTCGAGGTATCGATAGATCTTCCCACTCCCCAGCTACCCTCCTAAAAGTGGACCTTCATAAGGACTTTGATTCAATCCGTTTGGATTTCATTAGCGAGGTCCTCTCTGCTATGGGATTCCCTCCGGCTTTTGTCCACTGGATTGAGATTTGTATCTCCACCCCTCGCTTCTCCATTATCACTAATGGCTCCCCTGCAGCTTCTTCCACTCCCGGGGTGGGAATCCGCCAGGGCTGTCCTCTCTCACCCTACTTATTCACCATGGCTCTTGAGGTCCTCTCCCATATCCTTCAATTTAATACAGGTCAATTCCTCATCTTTCCCATTCCCAAATGCAGATCCACAAACCTCACCCACCTCGCCTTTGCGGATGATCTCGTGATCTTCTCCAAAGCTGACCATCAATCCATTTCCACCATTCTCTCCTCCCTCTCCTTGTTTGAATCTCTTTCCGGCTTGTGTCAACCTCAACAAATCCACTCTCTTTCTCTCCGGTGTCTCGGATGCTACCTGAGCTTCTCTCCTGCAGCTCTCTGGGTTCAATCCTGGCTCCTTTCCTGTGACCTACCTTGGCCTCCCTCTTATTCCTGGTAGGCTTACCCGCCATCACTGCTCTCCTATGCTTGAACATATTAGGAAAAAACTTCAGCTCTGGAAAGGCAAGTTCCTATCCTTTGCTGTGAGAGTGGTGCTCATTCAATCTGTCCTCCAATTTTCTTACCTTTATTGGAGTGGCATCTTCTCTATCCCCAAATCCATTATTCAGTCCATGGAGTCCCTCTTCTGTGCCTTCCTCTTGAAAGGTCAAGAAGCTTCCTAATTCCTTCATCCCATCTCCTGGGCGGCTGTCTGTCTCCCCAAAGCTGAGGGTGGCCTTGGCATACGTCGTATCCTTGATGTTAACTTGGCCTGCCTCCTTAAGCTCATTTGGAAGATTGCTTCCAAGCATGACTCCATCTGGGTCTCCTGGGTTTATTCTTACATTCTCAAATAGGATTCTTTTTGGACTGCTTCCTGCCCCTCAAACTCTTCCTGGATTTGAAGGAAGACTCCTCCTTCGGCCCCGTGCTCTCTCCGCCATCTCTATCCAAGTCTTGGACAGTTCCTCCACCCTTTTCTGGCTTGACCCTTGGCATCCGTTGGGCATTCTTTTCAACCTTCTTGGTCCCCGTGCAGCCTATGAGACTCACATCCCTAAGACAACCACGCTAGACTCCATCTCTCCTGCAGGGCCTGGGCCCCTCTCCCCCACCCTAGTCTCACACATGTTTGGAATGCGCTCCCCTCGATCCTCAACCTATCCCAAGATACCACCATTTGGTCCCCTTTGCCTTACAAATCATTTACCACCTCCTCCGCTTGGAATCCTCTCTGCTTCCCCCATCCCCCTGTCCCGTGGTCCCATTTGGTTTGGTTCAAAGGCCACATTCCCCGTCATTCCTTCACCCTTTGGAGAGCTTTCAACCATGCTCTCCCTACCCAATCTTTCCTCATTAGCCGCCACATCCCCGCCAACCCTAACTGCACCCTTTGCTAGAGTGGTTCAGAGGACATTGACCACCTTTTCTTCTCCTGTCCCTTCTCCTGTCCCCTTTGGGATCGAGCTCTTGCTTCCATTTGACCCTGCTCAAGGCGCTCGCACGCGTTCGTTCGTGATTGGTATTGGATCCTGAGGAATTTTGCCGGTCACTCCATCTGCGACCGCCTTGGCAAGCTAGTCTTTAGTGCCGTCATCCATCACATTTGGTGGGAGCGCAACCTTAGAAGATGGACTCCCAAATCGCGATCCTTAGACATGATTTGGAAAGCCATCTTCTTTGATGTTTCTTCTAGATTGCTCTCCCTCCCCCCACCCCCCCTGCTGCTGACAGCCCCAAAATCAGGTTGATTGTTAGTTTTTGGGGTCTCAGCTGCTCTTTCCTCTCCCCCTCTTGAGCTCCCTGCTCTTCCCCCCCCCCCCCTCTTTTTTTCCTTCTTTCTTGTCTGCCCTTTTGTATTTTTCTCTTGTAGTGTTGCTTGTTGTTTAATATATTATTCATTCATCCAAAAAAAAAATGATCTCCCAATTGAGGGTGGGACACTTGGACTGGAATAACACATTCAAATTGCAGTCAGGTTTGGGATGAATCTTCAAGGCTTGCTTCAGTGAAGAAGTCTTCCATTTCTTTGTTTATCAGCTATGTTTTGTTCAGAGTTTTTTAATCACTGTGGAACCATATAAAGGTTTTTGCAATTGTTTATGATTCTTATTCTTAAATTTTGTCTTGGAAGTCTGTTGACTTACCTTTGCAATTTAGTATTCTTTGAATTATTTATCGGAAAAGGAAAAAAGATGGACTGGAAGAGGGCTAAATTTCTTTGTTAGTCATGAATTGAAAAAAGGAAGAGATCTTACTTATTTGATACTTCATCTGTTCCTCAATTATTAATAAATTGTTAGGAAAAATTCTTGGAGATGCATAATTTCTGGATACATCCACCTGAGATGAATGGATGTGAATAAATGAAGAACATATATCATAGTTATGCTCCTTATAACAGTGTATTTATTTTGTTTGTGAAATGAAAATGTGTTTTGCACTGATTGGTAGCATTTTTGTGCCTTTGAACTAGTCAGGAAACCAGTTGACTTGAATGGCTATAAACCTCCACTTGAGCTTCTTCAGATTCTTCCTGCAAAGTCAACTATGAGAGGACCAGACTGTGGCTCACAAATTGGACCAAATAATCCAAAATTTGTCTTGGTATTGCCCTATCATATTATGTATGCTAATTATCTCTCTAAAGTTTGTAAGCCTACAAGGATTGTAAATGAATATGATCTCGGTCTAATTTTTCATTTATTTCGGCTATAGGGAATGCAAGCTTTGTTGGACCTAATGTTTGCAGTTGATGGCTCTGTATCAGATGCAGCAAAGCTTTTGGGGTATAAAAAATTCCACTATTCGTTGGAGTTATAAAATATTTGATATAATACAGCAGGCATTCTGGTTCTTGCTTTAACTTGTTTTACCAGACCCTAACCCACTATCAATTAGAATCATTGCATTCTCTCTTGAATGGTGCAGGTTAAGCACTGGTGCATTATCACGTTTGATATTATCTGACGATTCTCTTAGAATGGCTGTAAATGAACTGAGGACATCCAAGGTATGCTTATATAGAATCAGGCAATGTTCAAAGTTCCTCATCTAAATCTTACTATAGTAATGTATGGATATCCTATTCATGTTTCATATGAAAGTTTTCAGTCCAGTTTTCCTTGTTTCGTAGTGTTGGGGTGAGTGATGCCATATACACTGTTTTATATAGCCATGTAGACTGTCTCTTTTCCCCTTCTCTCTTTCAGTTGAACAAAAAATGGATCATTAACATTGATAGAATTATTTTAAGAAAGATATGGTTGTCCAAGATGCGATATTTCAAATTCCGCTTAGATAGCTATTCTAAAATTTCTTATCCAGGAATAAAAGTGACTTGAGCATGATTCCTAAATAATCATTTTGTCATCCTCAACTCAATATTTTCTTTCTCAAGTGTTGTTGTCTTGTTGCCTTCATATGAACAGAAGATTCCCCAGAGTCAACTTAATATTGTTATCATATAGTGGAGAGAGCTACTCACTGAGCTATTTTAGTACTCTCTCGTACTTCTAGTTCTTTTGGTTCCTGACACTAATTACTGCTGTTGTGAGGAATATTGGATTAAGCATTGGAGAGTCCCCAAGGGACCTAGCTTCAGTTCTATATCCTGCTTTATCATGAGCTTCTTGCTTGCAAGTGATTCATCATGTGACCGCTCAATCTCCACAACAGATTTGAAAGAGAAAGGTGCAGGTTGTTTTTTTGGAGTGGTGTACTTGGAATAAGTCAGTGACAAGTTATTGCATTATGAAACAGAAAAATAAAATTGGGAATTAGGTTTGGAGAAATTAAAGCAAAGTAACACTCACATACAATTGGATTGAAGAGACATAATCTTGTGGAAAAATAAAGAATGATGACCTAGGCTTCTTTAGGGCTTCATTCATGTGCTGGTGCTTCTAAAACAATTCAATTCAGTTCATTTGCTATAATTCATGTCCTGCACCCACCCTACCCATAAAAGAAATAATCACACACAGAGACATCTGTAATGTCTCGTTTATTCTCTACCAAAGTTCCTTGTATTTTCTGGTGATGTCCTTTTTTCGATGACCTGGCAATATAGTGATGCAGCACAACCAGAAGTTACTGTTCACGCTACAGTAGCGTGAACAGTAACTTAGATGATAATTTTATATTTGGTGGGCCCCAAGTCCAGCTTGCATGGAAATAATTCAAAATTGGGCCCCATTAATTGGTATCAGAGCATGGTTTAGAGTGTCAGTACTGCTGGACTTTTAGGTTTCGAGTTGTTAGAATTGCTGGTTTTTAGTTTAGGTGTCTTTAGGTCAAACTGTGTATGGTAGTAACCCGAATTGGAAACAATATGACTGGTTCATCAAGTGCCCAATTGACCCCTGACCAATTGACTCAGCTGCTCCAACAAAATGGAGAGATCTTAAAGGCCATTCAAACAACTCAAGAGGAGTTAAATAACCAAAGGGCAGCACAGGCAGCCCAAGCCACCACCATTCAGGCCATAGAATGTAATGTTCGGACCCTTGCAACACGACTTACAGCCATAGAGGGACAGCAAGAGCAGCATGGACATAATACTCAAGCCAATGGACCTAAGAATGAAAACTACCAAGTGGACCTCCAAAACATTGACCACCGCTTCGAGGATCTTGATAGAACTGGGGATAATTTCCAAGGTAATGGAAGAGGTAGAGGTAGAGGTCATGGAGCACGTGGACATCTTGGTCCTATGCTTCATGCAACCTATGAGCATGACAATGACACCCATGATAGAGGGTTCGATATTAGGAGGATAGTCAAGGTAGAGGCCCTTTCTTATGATGGCCAAATAGATGCAAAAGTCTTACTAGATTGGATTAGACAAATGGACAGGTACTTTGATTTTTATAATATGTCGGAAGAGATTCGCTTTAGGTTTGCTAAGATTAAGCTTACCAGGGCTGCCCAAGATTTTTGGACAGAATTAGAGTACCAAGAGAACAATCTAGGACTTGAGCCAGTGACCACTTGGGTTGAGATGCAAGAAAGGCTTAAAAGGGAGTTCTTACCTATCACCTATAGGCTGAACTTGTTGAATGAAATGAATACCCTAAAGCAAGGGAAATTAACTGTGACTGAGTACATGGCCAAATTCAATGAACTTAAGATTAGAAGCCGTACTCGTGAGGATGTTGAGCAAACACTTTCTAGGTTTATTACTGGACTTAACTCAGATATCTGGTCACGACTTGCACCCTACTTAGTGCGAGATGTCCCTCAAGCCTTTAGGATTGCTCTAGAA
Organism: Hakea prostrata; assembly: GCF_041222555.1. Lineage (NCBI taxonomy): Eukaryota > Viridiplantae > Streptophyta > Magnoliopsida > Proteales > Proteaceae > Hakea > Hakea prostrata. The sequence continues at coordinate 15,431,900 of NC_142606.1, read as the reverse complement.
CTTGAGACATCCATGAAGACTTTTCCTTAAAAGAATAGCTTTCAACCTGGAGAATCTAGTTTCCGAAGGTCTACCCCTAACACTACCAATTTCCAAAGACCCCCTATTAATCCACAGCACCCAATTAATAACAAGGGTAAAGGCATTTTGGGAACTCCCCCATGAAAGCTGGCTAGCTCCAGTGTTTCAAATGCCAAGGATTTGGACATGTTGCTAGGGAATGCCCCAACAGAAATCTTTATGTTGGAGGGCAAGACCATATGGATTTAGATCAGGATGATGATCAGGAGCTTGAGTATGAAGACCATAGACCAGATGAAAACATATCTGATGAGGATCTTGATATGGTATATGGGTCTAAGCTTGGAGTTGTGCATTGTATGGTATCACAACTCAAAGATACTAATGAATGGCGATGGACTAATATTTTTATTACTATACTTGCCATCAAGGTAAGAACTGTCGAGTCGCCATAGATAGTGGTAGCTGCATGAATGTAATTGCTTAAAGTGTTGTTTCCAGAATGGGGCTCAAACTAGAGGCTCACCCCAAACCGTACAAGGTTGCTTGGGTCGATCAGTCTATTATCCCTGTAACCTTTAGGTGTTTAGTTCCCCTACATTTTGCTGGTTATGAGGACAGAATGTGGTGTGATGTCCTAGAGATGGATGTTGCTCACATCATTCTAGGGAGACGATGGTTATATGATAGGGATGTCACTACCTATAGGAAATCTAACATCTGTATCTTTGAATATAAAGGGAAAAAGATCCGATTGACCCCTACCGTCCCAAAAGAGTTTAAGGTTGTGGAGCATAAAGGCAGTATTATCAAACAAACTTGCTCTAAAACACTTGGCATACTAAATCAGCAAAAATTTGAAGTTGAGTGTAAAGAATCAGGAGTTGTTTATGCTCTAGTTGCCTCGCAAAGTAATTCAAATACACATCACACATCAGACAAATTTGTTAATAGAAGTCTGGGGAACTTGTTGCATTGTCTTATAGGAGAGTACCTTACCAGTTGGGACTGGGTCCTTACCCAAGCCAAGTTTGCCTATAATAGCTCTAAGAACCGAACCACTGGTCTGTCACCTTTTTTGAGGTTTGTCTAGGATACCAGCCCAAGGCTCCTATAGACCTTATTCCAGTTGTGTCCAATTCTAGGACTTCCCCATTAGCCGAGTCTTTTGCGTTGCACATATCTGATTTACATACAAGTATAAGACAACGAATAGCACTGAGTAATGACCAATATAAGTCCAAAGCTGATGTGCATCGACGACTGCAAGAGTTTCAAGAAGGAGATATGGTGATGGTTAGGATCAGACCGCAGTGTTTCACTAAAGGTAAAGCGAGCAAGCTACATGCTCGTAGTGTAGGACCATTCGAGATTCTGAAGAAAATAGGAGCTGATGCATATGTTCTTAATCTGCCAACTAACATAGGGATCAACAATATTTTCAATGTGGAGGACCTTGTCCCTTTCCATGGCACTCCTACTATTGCATCTTTCTATCCAGATGACACCCTTCCCTTTGTTTTTGATGACCCTGCTGGTAAGACCCCTTCACTCCCTACTACTTCAGTACCACCTAAATTTCACGATAGAGTTGAAACAATTGAAGAGATCCTTGATGAGAGAGTTACAACTACAAAAGAGGGAGGTTACAGAGAATTCCTAGCTAAGTGGCAGGGACATCCTGAGAACAACAGCACTTGGATCACGATGGCAGAGCTACAACGACTTGACCCAGACATGCTAGAGTACTACCAGAGCCTTTATTCACCGGAGGTGAATTCTTTAAAGTCGGGGAGAGTTGATGAGGACATCAATGAGCAGTTCCGAGTTTACCAGCGACGCCGACGTAGAGATCATCCCACGACAACATCTATGTGGATCGATGATGAGTTCGGAGGTTATCAGATTGCTAGGATCCTATGGTTCGATGAAAAACACTGCTCATAGGCAGTTTGTCATGTTATTTTCCTTAGTTTTAGTGGGTTGGGTAGTAGTTTACTATTGAAATATTTTAATTTCATGTTTGAGTCTTTATGGGTTGGGCCTAGAGTCTATTTTTGCCCAATTTTGAATTATTTTGAGTTTGGGTTATATTTACAACTTAAGATGGGGTTATTTTGAGAATTAAACATGTAGGGTTGTGAGGGATCAATTTTTTATTTAAACCTTGTATGAAATTCATTTTTGGTGAATCAATGAATGAAAAAAAGAATTAGAAAAGAAGCTCATGCTCTCTCTCTCTCTCTCTCTCTCTCCTGGCGGTACTAGTTCTTCCCCCTCTCTCCAGGTAAGCTCTCTTTCCTCCTTTTACCCTTGTTTCCCACTAGAAAAAATCCTATTGCTCTCTTCTACAAAGATCTACTCTTTTTTTTTTCAAAAAAAGACCTAGTTTCTTTCCTAGAAATCTTCTTCTTCCCCAAACCCCACGGTTGTTATAATTTTATTGCAGAAAAAAAAACCTTTGTTTTTTTTCTTCCCTCTTTCCCTTATACGGCAGTCTAGTTTTCTTTTGTTAGTCTCACTTCCCTTCTCTTTGGTTCTTTTCTTTCCCTCCCTCTATCTTATCACCTACTCTCATTCTTCAGATACACCATTACTTCAAAATATTTTTTTCTCCTTTCCTAGGATTCACTACTTCAAAATATTTTTTCTTTCTCTTATTTCTGTTCCTATATGCTTTCTAACCCCTGTTTTGCAGCCAGGATCAGTAGGTAACATTATCTCTCCTAAAATATTTCTTATTTATTCTTTGGCAGTAGTTTTGTTTAAAACAAAAACTTCCCAAAACTTCCTTGTTAGAAATCTGATATTGATTAGGACAGCTCTATTTTTCTTTAAGTTTCTTAATACCCTTGCATCCAATTTAGTGTTATGGTGCCAAGATCCCCATCCCCTTGTTTCCCTATTGATTCTTGTTTAGTTGTGCTTACCAGTAAGATTTATTGTGTTTATTTCTCTACTTTAGCTGTCTTACATGCATGATTAATCAGATTTCAAGTGCTGCAAATTCCTTTCTTTACTATCTGTCAAGAATAAGTGTTTAATTCTAAGAGTATAGTAACCCACTTTGTTGGTCCCCTAGTTTCTAGTTTTTTTCCTACATCAATTCTGGTATCAAAGCCCAAACCTGGATAGATCTCTTATTTATCTCATGGTTTGTTCAACCTTCTTTTCTCTCTTCCTTGTTTTCTTCTCCTCCTTGAGATTTTTCTATTCTTCATCCTTTCTTTATCGTCCCTAATTTCTATTCTCAGTAATTGTGAACAATGCTACAACAACCTATCAAATCCTTTTTTTTGTGGTGCCAATCGTGAGACAAATTTTTTCTATGAAACTCGAGGACGAGTTTTTTTTTTAAGAGAGGGAGAAATTGATGCAGCACAACCAGAAGTTACTATTCACGCTACAGTAGCGTGAACAGTAACATAGATGATAATTTCATATTTGGTGGGCCCCAAGTCCAGCTTGCATGGAAATAGATTCAAATTTGGTGGGCCCAAACTCCAGCTTGCAAGGAGATAAAATAGGAACTGTTTTTGTGGGAGTTCTAGTGATAATTTAGAATTTTTTTTTGGATGAATAACTAAATATATTAAAAAACCAGCAATATACACAAGAGCAAACTAAGGGAACTCAAAGAGCTCAGGGAGGGGATAAGAGGAGAGCTGAGCCCCAAAAACTAACAATTAACCTATTTCTGAGAGAATCAACCATAGGGGGGGGGAATAGATAACAATCTGGAAGAAATATCAAAATAGATGGCTCCCCAAATCAAGTCGAGAGAGCGGGATTTGGGAGTCCATCTTTTGATATTACGTTCCCACGAGAGATGGTGGATGGTGGCATCGAAAACTAGCTTGCCAATGCGATCGCAAATAGAGTGACCAGCAAAGTTTCTCAAGATCCAAACCCAATCACTGGCAAATCCATGAGATCGCCTCGAGCGAGGCCAAATGGAGGCAAGGACTCTATCCCATAAGGACCGGGAAAGGGGGCAGGAGAAAAAAAGGTGTTCAATGTCCTCTGAATCAGTCCAGCATAGGGAGCAGCTGGGGGTGGCAAGTCTATGGCGGCTAATAAGGAATGATTGGGTTGGAAGAGCTAGGTTGAGGGCTCTCCAAAGGGTGAGGGAGTGGCGGGGGATATAACCTTTAAACCAAACCAAATGGGACCAAGGGACAGGGGGATGGTGGGGACGAAGAAGGTTCCAGGCGGAGGATGTGGTGAAGGTTTTTGATGGAGAAGGGGTCCAGATGGTGGAGTCACGGAACTGGCTAAGGATAGGGGGGTAGGATTTAGAATTTTGTTATTTATTATTGGGATAATCATGTAATCAAAGTTTTTATTTGGGTAGGATATCTAGGATAAGTTTTAGTTAGTTTTAAATTCCTAAGAGTCCTAGTAGGATCAATCTTTTGTTAGTTTTAAATTACCAAGAGTCCTATTATAGTTGTTTTCGTATCAAGTATGTTTATTTTGTTATTTAAACACTTGTAATCAGCTTATTGAGCATGGAATAGAAAAAATGAATTGAAGCTTGAGCTTTGTGTGTTTGCAGCCCCCCCTTCTTCTCCTCTTCTCTTCTTCTTCTTATGAGTTTTCTTCTCCCTCTTCCCCTTCTTCAAGACTAATTCTTCTAAGATTTCCCTTCTTCCCCCTATCTTTTTTATCCTTCTTTCTTCTCTATTGTGTCCCCCATTATATAGCCTCCATCATTTTACAATGGCTTTCTATGCTTTTATGATTCATGTTTAATCTTCATGGAGTCCTTCATTGTGATCTATCCATTTTCTAGGAAAATTTCATGGTTTTAGCATTAATTGTTTATGATCTCAGTAGTTCTCTGTTAATCTCTCTTTCTTCTGGTTGGGGTTGAGGTTTCATGGAGACAAGTAACTGATTTTTTCCTTGTCATGGAGAACAGAATGCATCTTGCAGTGTGCAAATATAGGTTGAGAGATAAACCAAACCCTGCTTAGTTACAACCAAGTGCACGGCATGGTTAAGGATCTGAAACTATGCATGTTGCTAATCCAAGTGTATGCTAACCATCCGTTTGCAGTTTGATAAGATCTACAATTCAAATGACTCAAGATGGTTTTAAGTGCCTCTCTTTTTTCTTCCTTTTAAATCTTTTTTGGGTCCAGTGTGGGGAGGGGTAAAGGGTTTGGCCCAACTTACAGGGTTTTTATGCATTACCATTCCTTCCTTTGTGAACCCTATCCTTTTTCTAGTTAACAATGGAATAGTAAATGGACAAGATGGTGAAATTTTGTTTTATGCCCCCCCCCCCCCCCCTTTTTATTCTTTTTTCTCCTCCCTCCCTCACCGGTTCTGTTTATTTATAATCACCTTGAACTGCCCACCATGAAAATATTTATATCATTATGATCAGACTGCATTCTGCTAGAGAGGAATTCTACTCATTTTATCAAATGCATATAGTTTTAGAATAGATTCCAAATCTAACTCATTGGGTCCCTGCAGGGAATGAGGCCGCTTGTTTAAGATTCTTGAGAAGAGCAATGGCATCAGTGTCAGGTTCATGTATCATGTTTTCAATTTAGCTTGATCCTGGTACTAGCACACTCAACTTTGGATTGGGAGAGAAACAAAAAATTGGCCATTTTGTATTTTGTAAAGCTTTCTTTCTGCTTGACATAACTTTTAGTTTGTATAATTTGTCTCATTGAAAGGGAGCTGATTTTGAGAGGATGAAAGGGCCTCTTCCACCCCCCCCCCCCCCCTCTGTCTTCGTATGTGAGTGAGTGTGTGTGCTTGCTTGTTGTGTGAGATGGTTACAGAGAACAGGATGAAAAGCAGTTTGTACTTAATAATGTACAAATATGGATCAAACTGATTAGGTCCAATATAATAAGAGGAGTTCATATCCATTTCACTGGTCAAAGTTTCAGCCCAAAATTAGCAAGGGAAATTACTGGAAAATCATTTATTTTTTTTTTTTTTTTTTTTTTTTTTTTTTTTTTTTTTTTTTTTTTTTTTTGTTTGCTTGTTTTTGGCCCCCCGGACCCCTTTTTTGTTTTTGTCCCCGGTTCGCGCCCCGCGGCCTTTAAAAATCCATAGACTGACCACTTACACGGAATCTAGTGAAATTTCTGTGAAATCTTAGTGCTTACTTACACTGGCTTTTAACACCTGTTTTTTGGGTTAACCACTGGCTTTTAACACAGTGCTTCTGCTTGTTTGGAGCTGAAATTTTACCATTAAAACAGGTGTGAAAATATCTACCATACTTTCTTTCTTATTAACAAACCCATGAAACAACTAATACTGTTTTTAGAGACTAGGATATGCCATGGAATATGATCATCCAATGAGACAACTAGTAATTTATAGTGTTTATGTTATTATGTATAGAGATTAGGATATGCCATGGAATATGATCATCAATTGAGACAACTAGTAATTTATAACATATATGTTTATGTATTGATGGAATATGATGGATCGTATTAAAATGGATTAACAAAACCCCACCTGTTACTGAAGGAAATAGTTAATTTATCATGTGATAAATAAGTACTAAAAAGATTAAAAATGAGACACATGAGGATGATTCCCTTTTTTTATCTTTTAAAAGACATGGCAAACCAATATGAAGAGGATGATGTGCAGACACAAGAAAAACCAAAGTTATCTTTCTCATCATTTCCCAAGTAGGTATTACAAAGAATAAATTGCATGTGAACTGATTAGGAAATAATACAAATTAATTATAAATTAAGAAAACCGAACCAAATGTAATATAATTTTGATTGATTTATATTAAATTTGGGTAGTGGTGCCTATCTGGTCCATTGATTAGTTGTTCACTACATTTCTCGACCACACACTAAGAGGAGGACCATTTCTAATTTTTGATAAAAAAAAAAAATAAAAGGTAGATCTCAGTGGTCCCTTCTTAATGTAAGTGCGAAAGAACAAAAGTTTGAATCCAAGACTTTATTTGACTTAACATAAGAGGACCCTATCACTGTGTTAGAAGCACATCCATCTAAAAGCCTTGTTTAATTCCCGAGAGGTGGCTCAATTGGCAAAAGACCAACGCTTCTACATAAGAGGTCAGAGTTTGAATCTCCTCGAAGTTAGGGGCGAAGCCTCTTTCTATATTAATTATATAAAAGCTCCCATGAGATATAGTCGTGATGTGCCCAAGCTGCTCGGATGAACTTCAGATAAAAAAAAAAAAAAAAAAGGTTGATTTTGTCATTTTGATTTTGCCTGGTCGATATATAAACCGAAATTGCACCAAATAACAAAACCAAACCGATTCACACGCTTTTGTCGCTCCAACCCAGCTTTCTGACGGAAAAATGTTCTTCATCTGCCCAACCGCACAAGCAAACTTCTATGAAGCCGTCAGATTAGAATCAACTCGGAGCTCTAATCCGCACTGTTGCCTGGACTCTGAATAAGAATATGTCTCAATTATAAAATCCAAATTGTAATAAAAAGAGACTTGAAAAACCTTTTTGCCTCTCTGTCCCTTTTCTTCTTCGTGGAAAGTAGGAGCTGAAAGTTGAAAAAGCGAAGCGATATTCAAGCTCCGGCAAGGAGCAGGTGACCCTAGCAGCTGAGCGTAGATCAAATCCAGGTGAGAATAGAAACCCTGTAACTCTGTAAGCTTCATTTCTCATAAAATTTTCTTTTCCTTCCTCTGTTGCGAGTGCATACTGTATTTAGTTATTGTGTTTTTGACTTTTTTTGGATCGATTCAAGTAGAATCCGAACTCATTTCGTTTCATGATTTGGATTTTTATTTCGGGATTGAAATTTATGATTTACGTCTATTTATGCTTTGAGATCTAACTTTTGAGAGTTTCTCTTGAACTAGTGATGCCTCGAATGGTTGTTTTAACTTGAATAGGCTAAATTTAACGGAGATCAGTCCACTGACTATGCTTGATTGTTCATCAATTTTTTCGCACTTCTGAGATTACCGTTGTTTCCGTATCTTGGTATGCATCTGCTGTTCTACAAATCTGGACCAACTTGGAGATTTTCTTCGATGCCTAAATATTGCGTCACTATATGCTTTTACATGAAAGGGCCTTTTGTGGTTGTGATTGGTTTTTTTGCTAATCTTTGATATTAGAAGATTTACTACTCAACACTCGCATCTTATTTACATTTTTCTCGATTTTTCTTTTAAATTATTGTGTGGTAGGTAACACGGGGATTTCATTTCTAATTGGTTCCCTTTTTTTCCTTTTTAATTATTTTACCTCTTTCTTCTTTCTTTCTCTCTCCCTCTCTCCTTCTATCTCTCTCTTTTTCTTTTCTGTGTGTGTGTGTGCGCTCTACATTCTTTTAATGAGGTTTTTGTTTTTGAAGCCTTGATTCCGCCATTGATATAATAAATAACTTTGTGGTTCTTTTATCATTATTACTTATTATATCATTGTATTTTCACGAGTCCTCATTTTGACTTGTCGTGAATTTTAGGGTCCCTGATGTTTTAGTTCTTTATGGATGCCAAGATCTGGACAAATCTGGGTTCAGCTCAGACAATGTGGCAGTTCCCTGTTTAATTGCCCAATATGGACTGGCTGCAGCCCCAGATTTATGTCTATGGTCGATTGGTAACTGAATTGTCCACTCTGATTCATTTTTATTGAAATATCATATGTAATTTTCTTTGCTTTAGTACATATTTATACCCACCTGGTATTTTTGCCAAACATTATAAAACATAATCAGTACCAAATGAATGTATTTTATACATATAAAAACTGTAACGAAAGGGAAAAAAGAAAGGGGAAAGAAAAAAAAGCCCTTTAGAAATTTTGGCAAACCTAGTCTTCAGTGTTTTTGTATCTCAGTGAGTGAATCCTCCCATGACTCCAAGTAAAGGGAGGATAGAATGGACCTGGAATCCAAGTAACTTGCTTGGGTCCCAATGGTCACATTCCTCCTGATTTGAATCAGTGGCATCTTTGATTCCTCTAGGAATAGAATCAATATATGGATGGTAAGATGGCTGTAAAACCTCTTCTTTTTTCTTTTTTGGGGAAGGGTTGGTAAAGATTGCTGACCACCTTATTCACCTTTTTGGCATCTTCAATGAAACATTCTCTACTAAAGTTTCTGCCCTGTAATCATCTTAAGATCAATAGGCCTGCTGTAAACAATGAAAGCTGCCCTTAGTGAGTTGGTGGGGGTGTTTGCTCTGTTAACAGGGCTGGTCATATTCAATTTGTGCCTAATTGCCTTGTCCCTTGAGCGCGTGGAAATTGTAACTGTAAGTACTTAAAAATGTTGTGTATCTTTAATAGCCTCAGGGTTGGTGTATTATGTACAATACAGGGATCAAAATCCAGCTTTGGATCAGTCTCCCCATGATCAATGCACACTGGCCTAAACCAGCCTAGCAAACACAAGTTTGACTAAAGTGTGCTTCTTGTCTGGATTCTCTTTCTTGAGTACTATTATTTTTCCAATTCTGACTCATATCAACAAAATGCAGAAGGCTAGTCTACTTTATCTTTCTTACTGCAGAAGGCTAGTTTACTTTATCTTTCTTACTGCAGAAGGCTAGTCTACTTTTATCTTTCTTACTGCAGAAGGCTAGTCTACTTGGTATTTTGGTTTAAAAATAACAAAGCAGCATATAAAACATCTGTATCCTAGATCTCATTTCTTTAGTTAATTTGCTATCAACTTGCTAAATACCAGTTGTTTTCATCAGATGATTTAATTTTACTGTTTATCGTTGATACTCAAGAATTCTGTGTCTGTTTTTCATTGAAGTTTTACCCTTCAGAGTGCAAGATGGCAACAACAACAGCAGCTACTTTCTCCATTGGGTCAGTTACTGGTAACCAGCCAAGCCGAGTTTCAAAATTTAAGCCCCTCAGCATGAAGCTGAACTCTGCCAGTTCTCTTAGGAGTTTCAGTGGTCTCAAAGCTGCAACATCTGTAAGCTGTGAATCAGAGTCATCCTTCTTGGCCAAGGAAAGCAGTTCTGCTCTTCGAGGTTCATTTGCTCGAAGAGCCGTAGAACCAAACAAGAGAACAAGTACCTGTGTCCAACCACAGGCTTCTGCTTTTAAAGTGGCTATTCTTGGAGCTGCTGGTGGTATTGGCCAACCGCTTGCACTTCTGATCAAGATGTCGCCTTTGGTCTCGGATCTGCATCTTTATGATATTGCAAATGTTAAGGGAGTAGCAGCTGATCTAAGTCATTGCAATACCCCTTCACAAGTTAAGGACTTCACAGGTAACGGTGAATTGGCCGACTCTCTGAAAGGTGTAGATGTTGTTGTGATACCTGCTGGAGTTCCAAGAAAGCCGGGCATGACTCGTGATGACCTCTTCAAGATCAATGCCAACATAGTCAAAACCCTGGTTGAGGCTGTTGCAGATAACTGCCCAGATGCCTTCATCCACATCATCAGCAATCCAGTCAATTCTACAGTACCAATTGCAGCGGAAGTGTTGAAGCAGAAGGGTGTTTTTAATCCAAAGAAGCTCTTTGGTGTTACCACTCTGGATGTTGTTAGGGCAAACACATTCGTTGCACAGAAGAAGAACCTGAAGCTCATTGATGTGGATGTCCCAGTTGTTGGGGGACATGCTGGGATTACTATTCTTCCCTTGCTTTCAAAGACAAAACCATCTGTTACTTTCACAGATGAAGAAGTAGAGGAGCTGACCGTGAGGATCCAGAATGCTGGGACTGAAGTAGTAGAGGCAAAGGCCGGGGCAGGATCTGCAACTCTATCTATGGCATATGCAGCAGCCAGATTTGTTGAATCTTCTCTTCGTGCCCTGGATGGAGATTCAGATGTCTATGAGTGCGCATTCGTCCAGTCAGATCTGACAGAGCTGCCTTTCTTTGCATCAAGGATAAAGCTTGGAAAGGCAGGTGTTGAAGCTCTGATATCTAGTGATCTTAATGGGTTGAGTGAATATGAGGCAAAGGCTCTAGAGGCGCTTAAACCAGAACTCAAGTCCAGTATCGAGAAAGGTGTAGGATTTGCACAGAAGCAACCGGCGATGGCTTGAGTTAGATGTCTGGAGTTGTGGAGCTTGAACTTAGGAGGTAAAGGTACTAGCGTTTGAATAACAAGAGGGAGTAAGAGAGGAGTGCTTTGGGCAAACCAATTGCGTAAGTGTTTTTCATTGGTGTTCATTGAAATACTTTCTCCTGTAGCGGGGATTTTAGTATGATGAACTGTAGTTCTGAGATAAATTTTGATTGTTTTGAAGAACGTTGTGGTTCAGCTGGAGAGCTAGCTGGAGAGCTAGGTTGAGTAGGTTATAGCGTGTAATAGTTTTAGCTCCAAAACTTTGTGGGGCTTCTCCACACTTAATACACCCTCTGATGCCTTTGTGGTTAGTTTAATATGGTATTGTGTATTAAGACAGTAGGTCAATAACTAGTCTCCTAGATGAATGTTGTCAGTTCTTGCATTTACTTTCCAACTTTTGTATTTATTTGAGGCATATCTTCCTTTTTTGTTTTTTTCGGGTAAATTTATTTGAGGCATATCTACTGGTTGGGCTGCTAGGAAGGGGCGGTTTCTTGCCGATATGGATCTGAATTTTCTTTCAAATGTTTTTCTTTTTGTTTGGCCCCTTCACCTTTAATCTTTGACAAAGCTTGAAACTGCATTTGTGATTGTTGATCAATAAAATACTACCTCAACTGCGACTGTGTTCTCTCTTTCAGTTCTAGTCTGTGTTGGTCTCTTAACTTGCTTCGGTACTGCTTAGTGGCAATGGTTCTGGAGGGAGCATAACTGATTCCCATTTAGAATAAGATGAATTGGTTGGTCTAGTTGCTTGTTGTGGTACAGGCAGTAAATAGTAAATACATTGTGCTCTCCTCTCACTCTTCAATTACACATTCTTTTAAACGTAAGATGAAGGGGGTGATGAGAGGGGCAGAATCTTCTACCCAAGAAGTTAGAGGATTTCATCTTGTTTACATATGTTCATATGGATTCTCAAATCATTCATTAGTATAAGGGCTACAACTTACAAATTGGTTGGTGGGTTTTTGATGAAAAGATAATGTATAATTGAGGTGTGATCAGAGATAGATTTTTCTCCTAAATGTATAGTAGAGAGTAAAAGGACGAACAGAGTCCTCTACCGCAATATCCCAATTGACATATGGCTATTTGGGTTCCTACCTAGTAGGACTTGAACTTGGCCCATGGACTGAATCTCAACATTGTTGTCAGATAAGATAAATGGGCCTCGATGATTACTAACAAAAATGGAGGGACCCTCGATCATCACTAATTTCAATTCGACCTTCTACGTGAAACCTCTGGAACTCGAAATTCTTTATGATGAAACTCGAACCTTCTCGCGTATGGAACCTTCAAGAAACGACCCTTCTCCCTTATAAATCTTTAAACCCACTCCTTCATCCCCAAGTGATCGATCATCTCAGGAAAACCAAATTCACACTGCTAGCAAATAGCAAGAGATTGCGCTTGCTTTTGTCCCTGAATTACGTTCTACTGCCTGGTTTTGGTTTGGATTTAACTAATATTGTGATCAAACAGCAAAAATGAGGAGGTTCTCAATCATCTGTGGTGCCATTCTGGCTGTACTCGTAGCTATGATGATTGTTTCACCCTCGGAGGGTTCGCTGCTGCCGTTTATGGATTCACCGCCAAGTCTGTGGTCGGATTTCTGGCAGGATAGGTTACCAGATCCTTTCAAAATACTGGAACGGTTACCCTTCGAACTGGAGAAGGATGACATTGTCGTCTCTCCTGCTAGGGTTGACTGGAAAGAGACTCCCGAAGCACATCTCATAATACTCGACGTTCCTGGTAAGTATTCAAATAGCTGATTCGAATTCTCCCTGCTAGTGATTTTTTGGATGTTGATCTATCCAATATTCTGAAATTGGTGGCGGCTGTGTTAATTAATTAGGGCTGAAGAGAGATGAATTGAAGATCGAGATGGACGAGAACAGAGTGCTGCGGGTGAGCGGAGAGAGGAAGAAGAAAGAGGATAAGAAAGGGGATCACTGGCACCGTGTGGAGAGGTCTTTTGGGAAGTTCTGGAGGCAATTCCGTCTGCCTGAAAACGTGGATTTGGATTCAATTCAAGCTAAGCTGGAGAATGGCGTTCTCACCATCTCCATTGCTAAGCTGGCTCCAGAGAAGATCAAGGGTCCCAGAGTCGTCAGCATTGCAGATGCTGATGCTAAAAAGCCCGAAATCGGCCATGATCAGAAGCAAGAACTTTGATTTTGATTTAAAACAGTGATCCTGCGTTTACTTGCATTTTGCAATCTATCGAGAGAGAATTTCATGTTTAGTGTTAATTATAAAGTTTGTAATACTGATATATGTTGTTAAGGACGACTGCTGCTCTTCTGTGAAGATAAATTTAGCTATGAAGATAATAAACTGACCTTTCAGTTGTGTGCAGAATGCCCTAGCTCCGCCATTGCTTGCTACTATTTAGCTTGTTTCTTCCAATTGTGTTATACGGAGGCGTCAACCTACCATGGACAGCCATCTCTCGGAAGGAAAGACAAGAAACGATCGAAACGAATTTTGCAAGAAACGTCTAATAGATGCTCTCTGTACAAAACCAAAATCAGCTCTATATATTCATGACAAGTAACCAATATTATTCGTATATATAACGTATATGCTCTTCCAAGTTTGGAGATTTTACTTAAAATTAATTAAATTAAAAAAAGTAAAAAATAAAAATACACATACATTTTACTGAAAGGGAAAAGTATAGAATTTCATTCTACATTCATTATGATTTATAATGTGTGAATCAAGTATGATTTACGATGTCTAGAAGCATTGTATGAACAAACTGGTTGTTAAGACTTTAAAACCTACGGCAAACATACCTCTTCTTTTCTAAGGAAATGCAGTTTCTTTGTATCAATATGATGTATCTATTCACTAAAGAGGTGTCAAAGATCCAGAGAAACAAACCTGCAAACGATCAATTGCAGCCAACTGCGTGCTGAAGAATCCCTTTTAGGTGGATTTACAAAGAACAGCAAAGAGGCAATTTGGTTCAACGATGGAATGCAAATAGTGGTGACCTTGCATCCTCGTTATGTAGCGTTTGGACTTTCAGTTGACCTTACTCCCTATTTGGGTAAATCCACTAGACTTGCTCTAGTGTCTACATTACATTTATAAATATACACTAGGTGTTAATGGGTCTCTTAAGCCTTAATAGCAATAGACTCTTATAACAAGACTAAACATTTCAAAAACACATAATTGATAGCATGATTTCTTTTATTTAGATAAAGAAAAGAGAGGATGCAGTAGTTGTGATCATGTACTCTCGCTATGTAGTGTTCCGACTATCAAATTTGACCTAGACAATACATTTCACTTCCTTACAAATGTGATTACAATATATCAAATCACTTGGGTTGGCAATGTCTAACTCAGCTTACTCTTTTTGCTATGTAGCGTAGCATGATTTTATTATGGTTCTTGATAAGTGTGACTTTACAATTATCAACGTACAATCTTTCCCCATTGCCACTTGCATGTGGACCATAAATTGTTATTAATTTAGCTTTAAAAAAAAACACTCACCAATGTATACCTCAAATTCGCTCTTACAAAACCTTAGAAACTTCTGTGTATATAGAGAGGAAATATTACACATACAATCACGGGGAGCCGAATCCATCACTAATATCCAATTTTTCAAAACCCTAGAAACTTCTTGCTTCTTTCTTTATTGTGTGCGTTAGTTCGTAAATTTTGAAGAAGTTTCAGTGCTGCAGCAGTCTAGCAGCGTGCCTCCTACGGCTGCAGTCTCGACCACAAGTTGCGATATGAGAACCGTAGGCTGCACGGTGAACTAGAGGTCCACAAATGGACGGCGCAGATTGGATAGGACACGTTTTCCAAACAGTCCACAAGAAGATGACACGTCATGGTCAGTTAATCGAACAGATCCAGATTCTAGAAACATGAAAGCTCTCATGATCTACTTTGGAAAAAGAATCTCTCACTTTTTTAAGTATGGAAACACCTAGAAAGCTCCGGAAGCACGACCCAGTATGGTAATTACTTAACCACGAAGAAGAATCCAGAAAATTAAAAATCTCCAGAACAAACGGTCGTTTGCTCTATAAAACGCACCTCAGGTCTCTGCAACCGTCGCTCGTCGAGAAGAAGATAGTGAACAAAGCAACTCACGAAGGATTCCATTTGAATTGTTCTCTGCTGTTGTTTCACTGAAGTTGCAGATCAAGAAAATGAGGAGCTCAATGTTGGCATGGTGTATTGCAGCGGCGTTTGGGGGTCTCTTGATGGCCTTGCCGGTGAACGGACTGATGCCCTACACTAGAAGCTTGTTGGATTTGATGACATTACCTACAGAAGACCCTTTTAGGATTCTCGAGCAGAGTCCTTTTACTATCCCTAAAGGGGTTGGGATGGAGACGACATTGGCTCTGGCTAGGGCAGATTGGAAGGAGACACCACAAGCACATGTGATTACGGTGGACGTTCCAGGAATGAAGAAAGAAGATGTGAAGATCGAGGTGGAGGAAAATAGGGTTCTGAGGATCAGTGGAGAGAGGAAGCGGGAAGATGAGATTGAGGGCGAGAAATGGCATAGCGTTGAACGAACTACAGGAAAGTTCTGGAGACGATTCAGGTTGCCTCGAAACGCGAATTTGGAGGCCATTAAAGCTCATCTGGAGAATGGGGTTTTGAAGATCACTGTGGCTAAGCTGGCTGAGGAGAAGCGCCAACCTAAGGTCGTCAACATTGTTGAAGAGGCTAATCCTTCTGGTGGTGAAGACATCAAACCTTCCAAAGCCAATATGTAAATCACCCTGTTCGCGCGTGTTCTTGTTGATAATAACCTAACAGTTCGTTGTTTGAATGTCATGTATGATACAGTAACCTCCCTCTTGGTGAGAGGAATGTAATGGGCTTGAAGTTTCGTACAATATTAATGCAACTTGTTTCAGGATATGATCGTATTGTGGTTCAGATCGTTTTCACCCACTTCCACTGTACACTCAATTTTTTCTCTCTAGCTCACCTAACGTTCACTCACTTTTTTTTTTTTCTTCTCAGATCATTTGAAAAATTGGATAGATGTGTAATAGATGGTGAGGATTTGGCTTTTGTCATGGTATTAAATCTTGAGATTGCATTAAGGTAGGAAAAAGGAAACTGATGCTAAGGGTTTGACTTATGTTGGTTAATCAAAATGCAAACATTTAATAAAACTAAAACGCAAATATTCCTAGTTCTAGTTTGAAAAACTTCCTCTTCTGAATTGAGTTTTTCTTTAAAAGGAAGAACTCGGTGACAGAAATTACCTTTCCATGTCTGACTTGTTTTTCAAGTTAGAACAAACTGAAGAAGTATCTATGGCGTTAATTTCAGTTTATTAATATTGTCTAATTAGTGGAAGCTCTGCCATTAGTCATCATCTTCTTTAAGACTCAAGTAACCAACCAGGCTGATAATCATAATGGAAATATGCATTATAAGCTGGAAAAACAAAAAAAAACTTTAGCTTTCCGGGAAAACAAATGAATCAAAAGGTTGGAAAGATTGAGACAAAACTGATTGCAACTTCAACACAGCAGGACAAGGCATCTGTTTCACGGCCGATAGTGGATCAAGCCAGGTCGAATGTAATGGTGTCATCTGGGATCCACATCCTCTGTAATTCCCTTCCCTACAATTCCCTGCAATTCCCTCGTAGGATTGTGCCATGTGGCATTTAAGTAATCCAACGGCTATTCAATTTAAATTAAATTTGAATTTTATTTAAACCCACTCATAAATTTGAATTTTATTTAAACTCTAGTTCATTGGGTAACCTTTGGATTATTTAAATGCCACATGGCACAATCCTACGAGGGAATTGCAGGGAATTGTAGGGAAGGGAATTACAGAGGATGTGGATCCTGTCATCTGTCACAATTCTAGATAGGAATTACAGGGAATTACAAGAAGTGGAAATTATAAAGAATGTGAACCCATCAGATTGGTGGATTCACATCCTCTGTAATTCCTTTCTCAGCAATTCCCTATAATTCCCTCATAGGATTGTGCCATGTGGAATTTAAATAATCTAATGGTTATCCAATTTAAACTAAATTTGAATTGTATTTAAACCCACCCATAAATTTGAATTTTATTGAAACTCTAGTTTGTTGGGTAACCGATGGATTACTTAAATGCCACATGGCACAATCTTATGAGGGAATTGTAAGGAATTGCAGAGAAAGGAATTACAGAGGATGTGAATCCCAGATTGGTTGATTATATAAGTATTTTTTTCTTAATAAACTATATTAAATTGAGTCGACTCCTAAATTCCTAATTCTTAAACTGATCTGATTTTTGCAGGAAATGAAAATTGTAAAGGATGTGAACCGGTTCTAGATATGGAAACCTGAACAGTGAATTCAGGTACAATTTCCAAATTTTCCAAACCCTGCTGAATCCACTCAAATTTTGTGACGGGATAGATCACTGGCGTTGGTTAAAGAAAATACATCAAATACATTTGATCCAACGGACAACAATACACACCGACCACAAAATTCAAAAATTTTCATTTTTTTTAATGAAATTCTAGAAGCGCCTTCTTCTTCTTTGTTCTGTGTGATTCATAAATGGACGGCCGAGATCGAATTTGACACGTCAATAAAATAATCCCAAAGTAGATGACACGTCATGGTCAGTGAATCTCACTCGAAGCATTGAAAAACGTAGAAAGCTCCGGAAACAACCCATTGTAATGTTATTACTTCATCATGGAGAAGAATCCAGAAAATGGAAACTCTCCAGAACAAACACTCATTTGCTCTATAAAATGCACCTCAGGTCTCTGCAACTATCACTGATCAACACAATCACAAATAGCAAGCAATTTGCGAACAGATTAATTAATCCATTCGAATTTCTCTCTGTTGTTTGTCAGGGGTAGCAGATCAAGAATGAGGAGCTCGATTTTGGCATTGTGCATTGCAATGGCGTTTGGGGGTCTCTTGATGGCCCTGCCGGCGAAGGGACTGGTGCCCTACACGAGAAGCTTGTGGGATTTCACACTACCTACAGAAGATCCATTCAGGATTCTCGAGCAGAGCCCATTTAATTTACCTAAAGGGGTTGGAATTGAGACGACGACATTGGCTCTGGCTCGGGCAGATTGGAAGGAAACACCACAAGCTCATGTGATTACAGTGGATGTTCCGGGGATGAAGAAGGAAGATGTGAAGATCGAGGTGGAGGAAAATAGGGTTTTGAGGATCAGTGGTGAGAGGAAGCGGGAAGATGAGGTTGAGGGCGAGAAATGGCACAGCGTCGAACGCACTACTGGGAAGTTCTGGAGACAGTTCAGGTTGCCTCGCAACGCGAATTTGGAAGCCATTAAAGCTCATCTGGAGAATGGGGTTTTGAAGATCACTGTGCCTAAACTCGCTGAGGAGAAGCGCCAACCCAAGGTTGTGAACATTGTTGAAGAGGCTAACCCTTCTGGTGGTGAAGACATCAAGCCTTCCAAGGCTGATGCGTAAATCACTTTGTTATTCGCGTTCTTGGTGACTGTAACTTAATATCCATTGTTTGAATGTTATGGATGATATGCATGGTACGTGTGTTTGTAATTTACCCATCAGTGAGAGGAATGTAATGAGCTTGAAGTTTCTTACAAAATAATGAGACTTGTTTCAGGATATGAGGGAACAGCATCTATCTATCTGTCACTGAATTCGAATCGTTTTGGGATCAGATAATGTGAAATTGAAGAGAACAATCCACCCTTTTCTATTTGAGAGCAAGTTTGGGCTAAGCTAGGAATGAAGTCGAGGTGCTTATTGCGTTTTTATTCAAATGGCCAGTGACTATGGATAATTTTTTTTCCCGACAACAAATTTAATCTTTTTACGGATCCGAACCATTGGGTAGTCGAAAATTTAAATTGATTCATATTCGTATATGTTTAACAGTTTAAGAACATTCAAATTTGATTTTTTTGAATTTAATAATTAATAATTAGATTTAAATTTGGATTTGTCATTTTTAAGTTGGATATTATTATATATTCGATTAAAGTTTAATATTGAGGAGTATATCATTATTCCTTCATTAGTATTCATTATTAGTAATTAATTAAACTACCAATAGTTATTCTAATCGGATATCCAAATTTGATTAAATAAATTCAAATTTGTATATCCATATTGGATTCGAATTTAGATAATGTTTTTAATAATCGGATTTAGAAGGTGTGAAATATCTGAGAATGGGTAGTGAATGTTATGTAGGTGTGAAATATCAGAGAATTTCGCCATTTTATCCCTTGGCTAAACGACGAAATTTGCCAATATTTTGGCTGAAATTTCGTCATGTTTCGCTTGGATTTTGATCCTCAATTGGGGGGTGTCATATGTCATTTTTTTGTCGAAATTTAATGTCTAACCCAATTTGAGACCAATACATACACTATGAGTGCAATTTTGGCCTAAAACATTACTTAACTGATGTGTTGATCGAAAAACGAATGTAACTTTTAAGTTGGGAAGAGTTACGGGATCCACAACATGTCAAATAAAAGCTTGAGAAGCTCTATAATGTCCCTATTGGTGTTGTTTTGACTTCCAAATTCCATCGGTTACTGGGTTTTGGGGTCACTTTTATTTTCTTGAGTTTCTAATTAATTTTGAGTTGTTTTAACTTTTTTCTTTGCGCACGTTGCATCAATGTTTAAAGTAGCAATGTTAATTTGCAGCCCGAACCATTAAAATTGAACTATACCATCTCGTTATTGCCAAAGCTAGTCCAAACTTAACCTTAATGGGTTGTGTTTGGGCTAAGGGGGGTAAAGCTTACATTAGCCTGAAACAAAACTATAACCTGTAGTTGATACAGACAACTGTAACCGTAAACCGTTATAACCCATTTTGTAGTTTTATATTAAATACTATTTGAATTGTCATATTACCACTAAGTAGGTGGCATAGACAACCGGAAAAAGTTGATTAAATAGTCATTCTATAACTTGTAAGACAATTAGAGGATTAAGTATGAATGTCCAAGTGAATATATTAAGTTTGGTTAGATTGAACAAAAACTTATCCAATCCTGAAATATCTTTTACATATCAAACTAAATACCAACCCAAGAAAGAGAGGGATTCATAGAGGGGGGGGGGAAATCTATATTCTCACATAACAAGAAAGAACCCAATTTCAAGAGAACCAATCATAGCATTGTTTGTTGTTAACCAAATAATAAGCATGAAAATCTAAATTCATACGATAAAACAAATGCAGAAGTGAATGTCTTTTATATCCTCCTGCCATTGATGCTACTACAGATTTTGCAAATATAACAAAATGATTTAAAGGATTCTTCTGAACCCCCTAGCAAATCCAGAATAATGGTGTCTGACTTAATGTATTTGCTAGGTTCAGGGACCCTTTTATATAACAATGGCTCAAATACATTTTCCCATCAAAAGCATCAATCGCCAATTCAATTGAGCACTTTAAGTGAAATTGGATTTATGATCATTTGTGAAAAGTAACAACATTTCATATTAACCCATAACTAATGGTTACTTATTCATGACATTTAGTTATGGTTCAGTTTGTAAAGTATAATGTTATCCCAATAGAGGGATCATAAAGTTTAGAGAAAATTTCAAGAATTCCTCAAGATTGTTAGAAATATGGTAACTTCAAAATTATGCCTTTAAATTTATAGTAATTTTTATGAAGTTTTTTCATTTAGAGTAGCAGACTTGTGGTTTTAGCCTTTCAGGTTCAAATAAATAAATATTTATTATATTTTCTATGATTTTTATCTTTAATAAAATTGAATCTTAAATTTCATATTTTCATATTTTTGTTTTCTCCGTAGACTAGTTAATTAATTGTTCGACTTGGAAAAGGGTAATTGCTAGTTCAACATAATTTTAAGGTATCCATTGTTTTTGCTAATTATTTGGAGGTATTTCTGAAAACCAAATAACCGTTAAAAATTTGCTCATCCTTGCTCAGTTACACCTAGATCTGTAAATGGATAGCCGAAATCCGCCTCCGAATTCGCATTCGTATTCGTTTAAGGGTATCCGAATCTGGAAATTTTCTTACCGGAAAATATCCGTATCCGTCCGCTAAGTAACCGGATTCGGATTCGGATTCGGATAATTGCTTATCGGATCGGATAATATCCGGATAAATTTTTATCCGGATAGAGTAAAGTATTTAACATTTTTCCTTTAAAAATAGATGATAATCGGATTCGGATATCGGTAATCGGATTCGGATAGCGGTATTCGGTAATCAGAAATTAGAAATTTATAATAAAAAATGTAAAAAAGTGACAATTATCAATCAATAATCGGATATTTTATCGGATCGGATATCCGATAAAGTTTCGGATTCGGATTCGGATGCCTTATCTAAATTTTTGCCAGATTTGGATACTGGTGTATCCGAGCCGAATCCGGTCCGTTTATAGGCCTAGTTACACCCACTATGACCGTTATTGCCTGCAAATTCTTTTTGTGTTTTTTTAGCTATAATTCTAAAATTTCAAATTTCCGGTCATCTTTTTTAATAGTTGTGGATTTATTATTAAAATGCATGTAGATGCATGATTATAAAGAAAAATAAGTCAAGGACTCTTTCAAAGTCTGAAGATAAAAGAGTTCAATTTTACATGTAAGTAGGAAATTAAGTTGAAATCGTGAAGGACTCTACTTTGTATCATCTATTTAAGGATAACTAGAACTCTTGAGACTTTCATACCATAGACTTGGGTTGTCCTTGCTCTTGTGTTAGGGTGTGAGTTCTAACGCATATACTCATTCATCATTCACTTTAGAAATTAAGAAAAGGAAACAATGAAGAGATCATCAACAATGGTTGTGTGCTTTATGGTTTTGGGAGTTCTATTGATGTCCTTTTTGGCGAGAGGAATAGACATGGAGCAGTACAATATGATCACGAGGATCCAGATGGAGCAATACAATGAGATTCACAAGCAAAAGCAGCAGCTTCAAGTACATCAGATGATTTGGAGAGAAAGTGTTGCGTCCGTAAACGAGAGTATTGTGTACGAATACGTGATTACAATACGCCTTCCAAGTTTGATTGTAAAGGAGAAGGATGTAAGGATCCAGGTGATTCAAGGAAACAAAAATCCAAGGTTGATAATCAAAGGGAATTGGAAATTTGGAGAGGCTTTCCCTGAAAACCCAGAAGATATTATAGCAGCGATGTGGCGGCGGCCGTATGAGAACCCAACTGGTAGATATTGCAGACAATTCAGGTTGCCTTATGATGCAGTTATAAAGTCTCTCAGAACTCGTCTGGTGATGAAGGAGATGTTGGAAATCAGTATGCCAAGGATCACAGTAGAGGATATGGGTCCACCCGATACTAACAGCATTTTGGAATATCTGAACACGAGTGCTTGTGGTTATACTCCTGAAGACATAGTTGCTCCAAGAACATAAAACCTAAAAATGTCTAAGATCATGCACTAGATCCCCCCAACCTTTTTTCTTTATTTCTTTCAAGTTTGTGTTTCATCTCCTGCAGAATTTAGTTAGATGGTAATTGTTTTGGTGAAGAAAATTTGTTCTCTGTGAAATCATATTTATTCAATTCAATGCACTGCATGATCAATTTTGGGTTGATCACTAGTGAAACCTCTCAGTTATATATTGATTTTCAACAATTTCACACTTGCAAGTATGAATCTTTCATTGATCTTGAAATCACTTGTTCTGGTTTTTTGTAAATATCCAATCCAATCCAATCTCAAGTTGGCGATGAATATTCAAATAATAATAATCAGCCCATTCCAATATTTTAGAAAGCAAATTTAGGAAACATGGAAAATTAAGATCAAAATTAACAGGTATTTAATTTCGAACGGAATTTACAAGTTATGAGGATTGAACTTTGAAAACGATTCTATCGCGGGAATTTAAAGTCAGTTATAAGGATTGAACTTTGAAAAACGATTCTATCCTGTAGGAGTTCAACCTCTTCCAAACTTCAGCTTAGAATTTGAATCTGTAAAACAGGTCTCTGCAGTCATCACTGATACAGAAAACCCTCATTCAAATATGAATTTTTAAATTCCATGCGATAAGGTTAAACCAGATGTATATAGGTTCCAATTAGCAAGTATCAAGGATAAGTCTTCGGATAAGTATTCACAAGGATTGCTTACACAAAATTCTAAACCTAATGGACTCTCATCACCCGAAGTGTTTGCACGGTAAGAGTTCAAACTCACAACAACTCTTCACACATATGATAACGGCTCGTGAAACACAAAAAGGAATTTGCAAATCAGTTACGATCGAGGATTTAAAAAGCTGTTTTATGGATTCCTATCCTGTAGGAGTCCAGTCTCTTCCAACCCCTTCAGGTTCAGCTTAGGATCTGAATTTGTAAAACCGTTCCACGACGACTCCTATCTTAATGGAGTCCAGTCTTTTTCAAGCTTAAATTTTCTCCACTACCCTTTCTCAGGTCTCCGCAGTCACCACTGATACGGATAAATCCTAATTCAAAGATGAATTTTTGAATTCCTATTAGCAAGGAACGTACCCCAACTATCTAGCAAAGAATTCTGTTGCTTCCTAAAATTGAAACTCTGGTACGTACGCTAAACGAAGTTTATGGGAAGACTTTCCACTCTATCATGTCTGCTTCCTCTGTTGTTGTTTAGAAGAATAAGGATTACGAGGTCGATCGACTTTGTTGTTGTGCATGATGACGTTTGCGTGCATGGCGATGTGAACATCTTGGTCGATCCTGCCGGGGGAAGGCACTGATGTTCTTGACGATCGAGAAGCTTGTGGAATTTGGCACTACCGAACAGAAGAAAATCCATTTAGGAATATTGTCGAGCAGGTCCCAGTTGTTATGCCTAAAGGGGTTGGGATTGAGACATTGGCGCTATGGCTGGGGCAGATTGGAAGGAGACACAGCACGCACATGTGATAGCAGTAGATGTTCCATGGATGAAGAAGGAAGATGTGGAGATCGAGGTGGAGGAAAATACGATTCTGAGAATCCCCTGGGAGAGTACATAAGCGTGAAGATAAGGTAGAAGGCGAGAAATGGCACTCTGTTGAAGTTGAAATCGTTACTGGCAAATTCTGAAGACAGTTCAGGTTGCCTGGCCATGCGAACTTGGAAGCCATTGAAGCTCATCTGGTTAATGGGGTTTTCAAAATCACTGTGTTGGCTCAGAATAAACGCCAACCTAAGATCATCAACATTGTTGAAGAAACTAACCCTTTCATCCGAAATGGTACACGTGACCTAGTGGAGTGGGGTGAAACCATTGTAAAACATAGGCGAAAGTCGGGCAAATTTCTCCCGATTTGGCAAGAAAATCGCCAATTTTCTGGCGAACTAACTGAAATTACCAGAATCTTCCCCGGATTCCATGTTCGCTATTCGCCAGAATCAATGACTACTAGGATATGGTAAGTCGCCATGGTTATTAGTGGCCCTTAGAAACCTTCATCTTTTCTCTGCAAAATTATGTTTTTGTTTGTGTCACCGGTCTAAGAAGGGAACACAAGTTTGGATAAAATATAAGTGACTCGAGTGTTAAATTTTATTTTTCTTGTTTTTGTGGTGAGTAATGTTCGATGGAGGTGGCTGAGTGGGGTGTTATTTTGTTCATTTTATGATAAAACTTAAAGGGATAATTACTGTTGCCCCCCTGTGGTTTGATTTTATTACTAATAAAACCCTGTTCTTTACGAAATTACTGTTGCTCCCCTTTCTTTCCTTATAACGGTGTTAAATTGCCATTAAGTTTGAATATTTAATGTCTAATTTGCCCTTCATTAAAATTAAGAAACTAAAAGACGATTCTATCATATTTATAAAACCATATTAAAAGTAAATTTTTAAAAGTAAATTTTACCCTAAACTTCATTTATTTTGAATTAATGAAATGGACAAAATTCAAATCCGATTTGGTTTCCCACCTTCACTAAACTTCATTTATTTTGAATTTTTTTTAAGTGATATTCAGTTTCCAATTTGAGTTGAATTCGATTTCTCTTCCTCTTCAGTTTCTATTTGAGTTTTATTCAATCATTCTTTCTTTATTTGGTATTTTTTTTTTCCACAGTCAATTAAGGGTACTACTGTAACTTGACAAAAAGGTAAATAAATAAAGAGATAAGTATAAGGGTATTTTGGGATTTTTGAGAAAATATAAAGATGCCACATCATCAGTTAACTAACGGTAGGGGGCAATAGTAATTATAGACAAAGTTGAAGGTTGGATTAGTAATTTTGAAAAGTACAGGGGATACAATAGTAATAAAATCAAAGTACAGGGGGCTAATAGTAATTATCCCAAACTTAAAAAGTTGATTTGAGACAATAAATTTTGCATGAAGGGACTTAGGCTCTTTTTGGTATCAATTCTCATTGTCTAATATGACTATTTAAAAGAAATAAGTATAAGAATCCATTATTGGTCAAGAATGACAAATGGTTTGGTGACATTTGTCGACAATAAATTATGGAATGAAAAATAAGTTTGGTATGTCAAAATGAAAATTTTCTAGAAATTAATAAATAAAAAAATCCTATTAATCTTAATATTAACAATTAACTAATTACTAAAAAATGCATCAAATAAAATATAAAGATGAAGAATATATATTTGCTCAGTTGCCTACAAGAAATGCTCTTTTAAACAATACTTGTTAGATGGGTTAGTTGAAATTCCATCTCAAAGGTATGAGAGGAAACTGAGTGATACAATGGAAATTGAAACCTAAGGGAATAAAGACCTTATGATTTACTTCTTTCTGTGAACCAGAATCTCAGAATTTCTATAGATGGTTGGTTTTCTGATGACTTGAACAGAAAATGAAGTAATCTGGGGGTTCACTTCAGATTCACCCGAAAGAGAAACAGAGAGGGAATGAGGAAGAGATTGGCACATATTTCAGCTACTAAGGAACAGTGGCCATTTGGAGCTGGTCTCAATCAATTGCTCGCCTCTGTAACTCACCAAAATGAAATTGAGAAATACTATATTATCCTACTTGATCTAAATATCTCTGTTCTAAAAACACTGGAGAATTACAGAGAAACAAACATAAATTCCAAAAGGAGTGGAGTAATCCATTGATTCAACTGTTTTATCTAATATTGTACATGATTAATTAACTGAGCTTAAACCATCGTCTTGCTAAGTATCAAAGATGTACACCTCTCCACTTGATCTTTCTAGCTTAATCTCTAGTTTTGGGCTTTGGGTTTTGTTTATTCAGAACGATCCATCAAGCCAGCTTCAACCTTAATCTCATAAATTTCTTACCGTGAAGAGGGCTGACTGGACACCTAATCTTTGATTTTTCTGTTAGAGCTTCTTTGCTTTGGCTGGATCGAAGCAGAAGGAGAAAGAGCAATAGTAGAGATTCGCCAACAAACCATCAGAGCATTGAGGGTGGAGGCGTGTTGATTCGATAAGTCTCTCATAATTCTCTTCACGGTAAAATTTCTTTCTTACACTGAAAATACTGTTTCCAACCGATTCAGTTCCACTTCCACCCATAACCTAAGCTTCCTCCAAACTGAACACGTTAACAATTAAAACAACAAAAACATTTCTAAACCTTAAACCCTTCTCAGATGTAAATCTAGATCTAATAGAAATGAAAAAAGTAAACTCCGCAAATTACTTCAGTAGTGCCAGAATCAGAAACCCACGGTCAAGATTTCAAAAATAGAGGAAAACGAACACATTAAATCTTCAAAGCTGGAAGTTATGAGAGGAAAATCCACTGCAAACACTAGTTGAAATGGAATGAAAAAAGAAAAAGTTGGTAAACAAGAAACCGACATTAAAAATCTGCCGTCGGAGCTCTCAAGCCTTAAACCAGATGAATAAGGGAAGAAGTAGCAGTAGCGAGCAGAGTCAAAGCCTTAAAACAGGGAACTTTGCCGTTCGAAGATGAGAAAAGTTTTGCTGGAATGGAGACTTGCCGTAGGGTTTGAGAGAATTTGAAAGGGTTGAAACAGGGAGGTTTGCCGTTCGAAGATGAGAAAAGTTTTGCTGGAATGGAGACTTGCCGTAGGGTTTGAGAGAATTTAAAATGAGATTTTATAAAATAGTGTGTATTTCCTATTATACCCTCGTCTTAATTTTAAAATTTCAAGTATACCCCCGCATAAATGAGGAGAATCAATTCTCAGTCATAATCCATAATGGAGAAAAAATCCATTGTGGATTTTAGAGGTTTTTCTATTATTTTAAATAAAAATAAAAATGATAATAGATGCCAAATCATTTTAAAATAATGAAAAAATCTCTAATAGAAAATGAGAATTGATAAAAAAAGAGCCTTAACAAGAATTTAGGCCACACTAAAGGGACTCACATGTAATTTGTTTTTTGTTTTTCGGTGAATTCTAATTAATTTTGATAAACCCTAATTGCTTATCGATATCATATTTTGACATCAAATACCGCTTATAAAAGGAAACCGTATCGTTTTTCAGTAGGTGAACATTGTTCAGAATCTCAGATCCATGGAGACCATCAGACTTATGGACGCGCAGATCCCTGTCCGTCCAAATGAGGTTTTAAATCTGAAACTACGATCTGAGAAGTAGAAGATTAATGGCGGTGACTGAAACCACCCTCACCTATTGTAGGTGGGCAGATCCGCATCCGTCCGAATGGATTTTTAAATCTGAACCATGATCTGGCGGTTACGAGAACACTCGCTTCGTTTAGGCGCCCAAAAGAAAAGTAGAAGACGTTAGAATCTGCGCTCGTGGCTGCTCAGCTCAAACGACTACCAGGCCGAGAGAGAAGAGTCGATGTCGGAAACGTCTCTTATGGAAGCGAAAACCCTCGAGAGAACTCACAATGAAATGGAAGTTGACACAGAAATGGAAAACCCTAGTTCTTCTGAGTCGGATTCGGAGTCGGACGATGACGTCGAAGATCTCCGAGTTGAAGCCCTAGAGAAAGAACTTGCAGAGAATCCGTCGAGTTATGATACCCACGTTCAAGTATGTTCCTACTTCGTTAATTTTTTTAGGTTGATAAGCAACATATCCTACTGGTTTAACTAAAATTTTGCGTTTCACAGTACATTAAAGCTCTGAGGAGACTCGGCCATATTGAGAAGTTACGTGAAGCAAGGGAGTCGATGAATGCTCTCTTCCCTTTAACCCCTGCAATGTGGCAGGAGTGGGTCAAGGACGAAGCCTCACTGAGCACCGGGTATGTTCCTCTCCTTGTTGACGTTTGATCCAGTTATGTTTGTGTTAGTCACGACTATCTTAGACTCTAAAAGTTTTATGGAATTTTCCTATATCTATCACTCGTTTCTCATGGATTGACTAGGGTTCGCATAGTTCACCCATGCGCCAATTGTGATGATCAAGTATTTAGGGGGGGCCTTTATTAACTCGTCTTTATGATGATACTGGAAGAATCTGAATGGAGGAAATCGTTTGATTTTAGCATTTTGAATTTTCTAGCTTGTTTTCCCTTTTTTCATTTTAATTATCGAAGCAACTTACGGTTTGTATACCAACATTTTGTTAAAATGTTTTTCATTTGCATGTCTACTCACAGTATATAACCTCATTGTCTTATCATACAATACTATATGTTGAACCTGGACTTCTCATATGAGTGAAATCTTGTTAAATCATGCTTTGTTCTCTCAGTTATTTTGTGGTTGTAGGGAGGAGTGGATGTCTGGGAGGATGTTATGATATTATTTTAGTTAACCGATGACTTGATGATATTTTATCTTCTCCTTATCATTTTGCAGACCCGAAACTTTTGTTGTAATTGAAAAACTTTTTGAGCGAGGTCTACATGAATATCTGGTAAGCTCTGATTTGGAATAATATGGAAAATATTGTAGATGTTTAGTATTCTTAGAAGAATAAAGGTAAACCATAGATGGGAGAAAAAGGGTGGGGAGGGCATTTTAGGGTTTATTCAAGAAAGTGAACGGCTAGTCTCAACATCCCTTGGGTTCAATCTTTGTAAGTTTTGTCAGTAAATTAATTTTCTCAGTACAACTAAATATTGCATCTCTTTTGCAGTCTGTGCCTCTATGGTGTGACTACTTGACTTATGTCCAAGAGCATGACCCATCAGTTTGTGAATATTCACCAGCTGGTATCTTGAAAATGAGGAGCTTATTTGAACGTGCTATTACTGCTGCTGGATTGCATTTTGTTGAAGGCAATAAGATCTGGGAAGCATACAGAAAATTTGAGCAAGCTGTCGCTCATACCATTGATGATATTGGTCAAGAGGTCAGGCTTTTGCTGCATGAGAAAGAGTTACATGTCAAACATTCACTTTCTTTGAGTGATCTGTTCCTTATCTCAATTATATTGATATGTTTGTTTCATCCTGCCCAAGCAAGTAACCTCTTTTAGGTTTCTTTTTAGTGGTAAATGAAAACTAGTGATAAATGCGACTTGTAATTGTTTTCTTTGTGTACAGGAAAAAGAAAAGCAGGTCAATCGAATTCGAAGTATATTTCATCGTCAGTTATCTTTGCCTCTGGCTGACTTGAGGTCAACACTTCTTGCCTACAAAGCTTGGGAGGTTGAACAAGGGACTGCTCCTGAAGTTAAAGTTGCTGAGCTGGACGGAGTTCCTCCTAATGTTGTTTCAGCATATGAAAAGGCCATGGAGATGTATAGTGCTCGGGTCCTTCACGAAGAGAAAATCTCTAAGCAAGACACATCAGACATGGAGAAGCTTCAACATTACATGGTACAAAATATTTTTGCACTATTCGCTGAAGATGTGTATTTGTTCAGATTTTTAGTAATATGCTCATGTGTTACATTCTTTTATTGTGTATTTATGTATTTTATACCCCAACTGTACTTGACTATGCCTTACCCTCATTAAATGGGCTGGCTACTGGAGTCCCATCTTGTCATTCAATTCTATTTGAACTTGTATCTTTTTGGTTCATATCTCCATTATATATTTTTTTCTGTCCCTTGTGGCTCCTCTAACCTATTAAGTGTTATTCCTCCTTTCCAGCGCATTTACTGGTCCCGATTTATTTGTTGAACGGTATATTTTGCTTGTAAAGTTTTGTTGGTGCTGCTGTCAGAATAGCATATCTTTACATACTGGTTTAAGGCTGTAGGTATACCAGTTAAAGCACGACCAGGGGAAGCTAGCTTCTTAAGTTAGCAGAAGGTAGGAATGTGCAATTTGCAGTTACCTGATCATGGGTATTTAGTGTACTTGGCAATCACATTGGAAACAGCCTTTAAAGGGAATGATGTGCTCTAGGTGAAGGTTTATGTGTCTCTCACTGACTCTGATGGCTCGATGAGAGTTCCTGAAAATTAGGTGTTTGAATTGAGGGAATGTAGGGATGTCTGGCAATCAGGTCTGAGGGGTTGTTTGGGGCAGGCTTTTGGTCGAGTGTAGGCGCTGTAGCGGGGGAAGGTTCCTTAAAAGGACAAAGGATGGATGATCAGAACCTAGGGAAAAAGCAATAATAGGTTTAGGGTTGTTGGGGTTAACTACAGTTAGTTAGAATTTAATGGAAAGTAGGGCTTGCAAGATGTCTCTTCTTTTTAGTTTAGATAGACGACATGATGTGCTTAGCACATTGGTCTTGACTCTTGACTGTTGAGTTGTAAGTTTGACAATAATTTGGACTATGCAATTTGAATTATGAACATGTGTAATGTGTTAGAATTGTTTTAACTTTGAATGTGTTAACCTTCAAGTATAGGTTTTGTACAAATAGGCCATTTTAAGGTTTTACTTCAGCATAGTGGTTCCCAACTTGGGTCTGAAGTGAAACTCATGTTGACACATTTCTCCCCCCACCCTCACACAATAAATTTGGGGTTATTAGTGCGTTCTAAAGGTCTGAAATAGGCTGGACAGTTGGTTTCAGCCCTAGATGACCTCTGATGCCCCTCAAGTTGGGGGGGAAAATTCCACCAACTCAGCAATATCTTGAGCCAACTCCCTTGTAGTTGGCGAAATGGGACATGAAATTGAGATCTTGAACCATGGCCAAGCTAGGCAGTGGGTCTGGTCTTGGATTGGGCTGGCCACCCTTTCTAGAGTACTTGGAGACTGAAGAAATATTGATCATGCCCTTTGCCATTGCTTTTGGGGAGTTGGGCGTGCTGCTGGATCAGATGGATGCTCTACATCTCCGCTGGGAGTGCTTTACTGTGAAAAAATCAGGCCAATCAGCCAAAATTCTTCCTTTTTGTATTTTCTTCTGTTTTTTCCAACGATAGCAGAAGGTGATTCTGTCAAAAATATGGACACGGTAGAAAGTCAGAGACAGGTACTATACACTAATATTAGGATTCATTACCTGTATCAAAAGAAGCATAACCATTTTTCCTTTTCATTTGGGGTCAATATCAGTTGGTATTTGGTAAAAGAATTGATGTTATGGGTTATCCGTCGCCCCCTTTCCCTCCTGTGATGCTTTGCCTAGTTGAGTGGAAAGTGGATCTGCAGATAAGCAGCTTGAAGAGGAATTGGGAATCTGGGAAAACAGTTCATCTTTATTTTACAGGATAATACCTGCAGAAGGACCACTTACAAATACTGCCAAATTGGTTCGTGCTGCTGTTCTCTAATCAGAAGGTTTTGATTTATCTGGATATCATTAGTTCCTCCGTATACTGATTACCCTGATGAGAAAGTAATTGTTGTCCGTTAACATAAAACACACTTCCACTGCTTCCATATTTCATATTTGGTCATTTCAGTGATCGTTACTTTCATTTTAGTCTGCTTTGTTCACTTATTCTATACTAGGTGGTCCAAAGTTATTTTCACGTGTTTGGTATTCTTTTTAATAGACTTATTGTTAATAGTTTGACTGATCTCTTTTAATTAATTGCAAGTGACAGACCTTGTGTTGTTGCAGACATACCTAAAATTTGAACAGTCATGTGGTGATCCAGCTCGCATTCAAATCCTGTATGAACGTTCCATCACTGAGTTTCCTTTATCAAGTGATTTATGGCTTGATTACACTCGTTTTTTGGATCACACATTGAAGGTTGCCCCCTTAAAACTTGCTTAAATTACTTGTAGTGTAATAGGTTATGACTATTGTTTGGTCTTCTATTCCAGGTTCCCAGTGTTGCTAAGGATGTATATTCCAGGTCCATCAAAAACTGCTCCTGGATTGGAGAGCTTTGGAGTCGATATTTGCTCTCCTTGGAGCGTGGTCATGCTTCTGAAAATGAGTTGTCTACTGTATGTTTGAGTTCTTATCTTTTGTCGGATTATTGAACTTATTTAGTGTATGATGCCCAGAGATTTTATTGTATATCTGTATGTAAGCAAATGATGTCCAGAGATTTAATTTTTTATCTATATATAAAAGCACATGACGTCCAGAGATTTAATTATATTTTCCTGACATGACTACTGCTGTTGCCTAGCCGGGCAACTTGGATGCGTTGGGTCTTTCTCCCCCCTTCCAATGCCTTGATTATTGTCAATACCTGAGCGCCCTCTAACCTCCCTGCCTTCTGAAGCATTGACCATTTTAACAATTTTCTGTGGCTGGACCCATGGATTTTTAAATACCAAACCAAATAATTACTAGAGGAGGCAAGGAAGTTTAAGCTAATCTTTAGTGGCCTACTTGCTGTCAGAGCTTTCTCAAGTTTGCGGAACCTTGTTAATGTTGTTGCAGGATCTTCTCTTACTATTTCAAAGAGCCCATTGCTTTTGTAGAGTCACCACGTTGTTGGTCATAGACTCATAGGTGTCTCTCTAATTGGGATTGAATGCTGAATAATTAGCTAGGTGCATGAGGGAGGTCATTGCTGGAAAACTAGTCTGTTGTTTGGGTAGAGTACATATCAGATCCTGTTGTGCACCCACTGGTACATGAGCTTTGGGGATGAGTTTGCAAGGGCTATCAAATCATATGAGATCAAAAGACGGGAAAAGACTTAAGGAGTTCCCTGATCCAGGGTAGGGGGTGGGGGAAGAGTATTTAACCCACAGATACTTACTTTCCCCCGCCCCCAAATCTCTAATATATCTGAGATGAGGTGGACAATTCGTGTATGGATTCTTTTTATTTTTCTATGTTGTTTCTGTTGCTTATTGGTGTGGTAGGTTCATTAGTAGTGAATATATATGTAACCAAGATCTTAAAGAGTAGTTTTGGTATTTGCTTCAGGCTGTTCCTTTGGTTTGTGATGTTTCATATCTAATTGATTTGCAATGTGTATACTTTTAGGGAGGCTTAGATGTCACAAGCAAGTTCTGAATGGGATTCTTTGATTCATGCTTAATGGTTTTCCATGATATAAGTTCTGATTCCCTGTGGTTAAGTAATCTCAATTTGGAATTTGTTTCGTTAGTCTCTCTCTCTCTCTCTGGTTTTTTTTTTTTTTTGTGTGTGTGGCATTAGAGTATAATTTTGATGTTGTTTCTTTGATCTGAATGAGGATGAGTTACAGCTCGTTATTATTATTATTTTGGTCTGATTGATAGGTTAAGTTTTCATAGTATATTCCTTCTATTTCAGGTCTTTGAGCAGTCCCTGCAATGTACTTTTTCAACAATTGAAGAGGTGAGAAAATATCCACATTGGTTTTTTAGGTAAACTTAATATTTATAGGTTAAGTTGCATCATGATGCCATGGTAGATACGAGTAGGCTATTGCCACGAAGAGGCTTACATCAGTCAATGTTCAATCCAATAAAGTATTCAATATGAGAATGTGTTTCAAACGTTTATCGCATTGCAAAATTGCCACGAGCCTTCGAAAATTTGTGCTAGCATTTTATGGTATCTCTGTAATTTCCCACAGCTTTTGTTGGATGTACTTCCATGGCATGTAACATTCTTATCTGGGTTTGCAATTTGAGAAAGGAGATGCAGTAATTTATAACTAGATCCAGCCCAAAGTCAAAATTTGATATTTGTAATAGATGCAAAGTTCGAAATCACTTGTGAATTTATTCCCCTTTTTTTTTTTTGAAACACCTTAGTCTAATATTCTTTCATTGATTTGATGGTAGTCCATTATGGTTCTGTTTTTCCCCCCTTCATTGGGTTTGATTCATTGTTGCCCCTGGGTATGTATGTTGTTATAATCTCTGTACTGAATTTCACCCCCAAAAAAAAAGATCCTCTGTACCAAAGAAATAATTTTTTTAGGTGAACTACTTATTCATTACCAGGAGAAAAAGTTGGAAAAAAGAAGAAGGAATAAAGAGCGCCCGTTAGGGGTAATGGGCCTGTAAAACTGGATCTTATGTGAATGGGTTGATCTGATTTCATCATACTAGGTTTTCTTGTGAAATTTAGGATTAGGTTGATGCTTTGGTTATCCGAGACAGGTGTAGGGGAGATTATCAGTGAAGGGTTTTTTTTTTGTGTGTGTGTGTGGATGAATGGTTGATGCTATGGGAGATTTGAGTTTTCCCATGGGTAGGGAAATCAGTGTTTAGATGGTTGGAGGGATAGATTTGTGATGGTTTTGAAGTGATGCCAGATTTTTGTTGGGATGAACTTGGCCATTATATCCCAAGTTGATTTACTGTCAAAAGTTATATCCATCCAAATGTGTTGCTCTGGAATCGAAGAATACCCTGTATCCTTGGCCAGCATGATTTCTAGGATTCCTTTCCAGATGGAAGAGGAAAATGTGCAAGCAAAACTGAGGTGGTTCATATCTTCTGTAGCATTCCAACAAATGCAATGTGTGGAAAATTATGAATCTGGCTGTGGATGAGCAGAGTCTGTCAAGAGGCAGTTGGAGAAGTCCCTCCATATAACAAAGTTATGACGAAGTATGTGACTCGTGCACCACACTAACTTGTGCCGAGGGATAATGTACCATAAGAAAGGATGACACCCTGGGCCCCTTTTTGAGCTGAAGAATACTGGAAGCAGATGCAGTCCGCAGACTGCAAACAATGTTATATCCCCACCATTAGGTTTTCTGGGAAAGGAAAGAAAGGCATCCTGGACAATGTATAGCAGGGTGTTGAAGAAGTTGCTGGTTGGGAGGGGGGATCATTCTTGCACATGGTTTATTTACAGGCCTAGTGTAGTTTCCATCTTCCTTTTTTTTCCTGCATGACCCACATTTAATGGTGATTCAAAGCTTCAAGCATAATGCTGAACAGATCTGTTGGGAAGATTAGGGACCATCTAGATCAATGCATGTGTAAAATACACAAGAATGAATAAACTTGGATAATAAATGGCTCTTCTCTGCCATTATGTGTGCTCCTGACGTGAAAGACTGGATTACTAGCAACATGGTAGCTTTTTGGTTATCACAGAACATTTCCTCATGCTTGCTTTACAGAATATCAAGCTCTTGAATAAAGGATTTAAGCCATATAAATTCTGTTGCAGAATGAGTTGTAGCTTTGTAAGTTCTCCACACTTGAACTAGCTACTGCAGTTTGCTATTTTATTTCTCAATGAAAGTATGAAACATGATTACCTCCAACCAACGTGTAGTAGCTTGCAGTAAGTGTGTTAAGTTTTCCCTGGGAGCACAGTTGAGATACCTTAAGATGTCAGATGCTGCTATCAACTAGTGGCCCTTTAGATAACTGGAGATACCGGATGGTGCCTTCCAAGAGCCTGTTTAGGCTTCTATCTGAACTGATCTTCACACCAACAACAATAGATATATGACTTGCCAACTAATCTTTGTTATTTATGTTTGCATATCTATCTACAGCATACATAATTCTCATGTTCCCTAGGCAAACCTAGGTGTTGGAGAGGGCAAAGGTACAAGGTGGCACCAGTTAGGCAAACAGACTGTCCAAGGCGCCCAGGTCGACCAAAGTGCCTGGACACCTGCGGATCGCCTTGACAACTAGGATCACCAGTTCGCCACCACAACCATCATTCCATCATCATCATCATCATCACCACCATCATTTCCAGCACCATAGGGGAATAGGGTGCGCGTGCAGCCTTTGGAATATGATCAGTCAACATCCTCATCACCCTGCTAGGTTGGGACTCTAAAGGTTGGGGTTTTTGAGTCCCTGCAACACCTCACCCACTCTTACAAGGGGTTCTTATGACCTGACTCGAGCTAGAAAATGCTGCTGAGTTTATTTGGGCCTTTGACATTAACTTTATCCATGCATTTGTGTTGCATCTTCAGTCTTGTGGTGTCGCATACATATCCCAGCTACTAGAGGTTGATGGCACAATTAGTTTCTGTTGTCTTAGCCGTACTTATTTTTTACTAAACCAGTTATTGTGAAAAGATGCTAATAGTCAGTGGTTCATGCCATTTTCAGTATCTGGACTTATACCTCACTCGGATAGATGGGCTGCGACGAAGAATTTCATTAACTGGTCTGGTTGATGATGTCCCCAACTATTCCTTGATAAGGGACACATTTCAGGTTTATAGAGAATTCTTCTCTTGAGTTTTCCTTTGCACCTGCTAACTTTTGTATGTACTTTGTATTTTTGCATAATACCTGCATAATTTTTTTTCCATGCAGAAATATAAGCTGCATCCTTGATTGGTCTTTTCTATTTTAATGATTTACATCATATTTTTTTGGGTTCACTGGATTTGTTGAATTTTTTCTTTGATAATGGTGTAACTTTAATATCTTTTGTTTGAGCTTGATTTCTTTGTGATTCTGTTTGTAGTTAATATGAAGATACTGGGACTTAATAATTTGGCCATAAAGAAAGTTTGTGGTATCCTAATTTTCCTATGCTTCTTAATCTGTTGCTGTTAGTCTCATCTTAAAAAACATTAAAGAGTCCAGAGAAGAATATGGAGTGGGAAAGGCTACGGAGTTTGATTATGCTACTTGACTAGATCAAGAGCAATTGATTGCATATTGCAACATTAGAATGTGGACTAAACATGATTTGTTCTGTTTTATCCCCTTTTCCCTTTTTTTTTTGGAGGGTGTGTGTGTGTATATGGGGTTGGGAGAAGGAATAAGATGAAGAAGAAAGGAACCCTGACTCAAAGACAAGATGGGGAAGAAGAATGCCGGGGGGGGGGGGGAATGAAAAACTCAAAGAAACAGTCTACCTGACTTGGCTGTCTTCAATAACAGTGTTTAGTTGCTCTTGTTATCTCCATCTTTTGACTCATGTTGTAGAAAAAAGAGAATGAATTCCTCAGCCTCAAATTTCCACTGTGTTTTCTCTGCTGTATTATTGGTTAAATGTCTCTTCCATGTTGTGGGTTGAACTTTAAAAATCAAATTTGACAATTTATGCTTAAGCCCTTTTTTTGGGCAGCAGCTGGTGGGGGTGGCGGCTTTTGCTTACATTTATACATGCACAAAAAAGTTTATGCACATTTACTACCTCTTTATAAACCAAGAAGTTATATTTTATATTCAAGTTCTTGAAGGTAATTTAAAATTTCATGGAGTCCCAGACCTGTACCAATATTTATAGATACATCATAAGTACCCCCTGATTTTCTTACTATTGCTAACCTTAAGCCTGAGGTCTCCCCTTGACCCACGGGGGAAAAATTCTATGCGTTAAGAAAGTAATCTTTGAGAAAGAGATCTTATCTATATGAGTAGATTCCAGGAAGCCACAGAGACAGGTTTTGTATTGTTTTCTTTGAATTGTGGATGAGGTCAAACAGATCTAGGGGCAGGCCTGAAATGACTCTAGGTTCAATAGTTAGGAAACACATAAATAGTTTGGGCCTTATCTCAAGTTTGGCCTCAAATAGACTGATTAGAGGGTAATGATCCATGTAGCTGACCCCAGTAGGTGAGTTGTATGGATCCACACAGTTGACCCTGTTTAGTTGGGATAAGGCTAAGTTGTCTTGTAGAAGAAGATCCACTGTATCTGATTAGGTTAGGTTTGTGAAATCCCTGTATAGTCTTTTCCTTGTGTGTGTTATTGTCAAGCTACACAAAATGGTGTTGTTTCTTCTTTTTTTTTGGGATTTATTTTAGTGTTTATTGAAAGCTTTGCTTTGCTCTTGCTCTTTTTTTTTTTAAATTTTTATTTTATTTTAATGCCAGCTAATCAATTGACTGAGAATTTCATCTTCATCACGGTGCTTTTGCTAGAAAGATGTCTGAGAAATGTTGGCACAAGACTCTTTGCTTACCCACATCATCAAACGAGTAGGACCAGACATTAAATTGCATGACACTACACAACTAATGTGTACAAGTTCAGCAGCAAGCCAAAACAAGAAGACATTTGGAACACCTAATCCTTTTGAAATGGGTGGATCAATTGATGGATGTTGTCTTTTGCAGATGTGCATCCAAATCCTCCCCCCCCCCCCAACAAAAAAAAGAAAAAAAGAAAGGGGGGGGGGGGAGCACACACAGAGAGAAAGAAAAGATGTCCACTTGAATAACAGAATTATGAGAGGAGCACTCTCCATCCAAATACAGTTCTCTGCCTGAAGAATCAGTTGAAGTCCATCAAAAAATTGTGCCAGGATTTTGAAGTGAATACTTCACAATTGACAATGGTTTCTTGGCTCTAGTAACAAACTGATGGGACTTCGGCAAAAAAGTAAGGTTTTCAAGTAAGTTTTGAAGTTCTCAGGCCAAAGGGGTGAAAGCTCAAAATTTAGTAGTAGTCTGCCCTGATTTCAAGGAAATTTTCCTGAAATTTTGATGAAATGGTCAAAATAATTACAATGCCTGAAACTTTGGCTGATGTCTGTAAAAGTCAGTTATGCCTGTAAGAAGTTTCCGAAACTGAAAGTTCCACAAAATTTAGGTTACTTAGACCAAAATGCAAACCATGCTTCTGTGGATTTAGCAGTCCCCCAGTGTTAATTTGGCCTTGTGATGCTATGAACTCCTTTACATATGAATTACTGTGGATATTAATGTCTTGCCATGGAAACTGGAACTATTGACAAAAAAGATGGCCAACAGGAATTGTATGGATATTAATAGCTTGCCATGGGAATTGGAACTACTGACAAAAAAAGATGGCCAACAGGAAGTGTAAAAAGGAGTTGCTTTCATGAGAGCTACTTCCTTTGGGAAGATATTGGCTCTACCATGAAGCTGATATGTATTCATTGTTTCGATTCTTGGTTTCTAAAAATTGTCTTTTATAAGTGGTTCTGCAGTTCGAGTGTTTTAAATATTGGATATGAGCAATAGGCTTCTCTCAGCTGGGGATAGTGAAACTTCCTAAAGGTTGAGCCCTAAAACCCGCTATGATGGACCCTTGAGTTCACTTGAGATGAGTTTGAAAAAAAAACTAGATCCGAGATCTCGGTTTTTTGGCCTACCAAGATCTGGGTTGAGACCAAGATCTCAAGCCATGGTACAAACCTAGGCAAATGCCAAAGGGAAGTTTAAAGACAACATGTTCATGCAGCCTAGGGTGAGATCTGAGCACTTCTTTGGCAAAAATCTAGCCAAAAGATGAAAAACAGCAAGGCGAGTAGAAGATGAGTCAAGAAAAGGGTCGAGACAGTCGAGCGAGACATCTTGTCTCGACTTGATGAGATCTGGTATTTATGACAAATGGTTGGACTGAGATCTCGGCTGAGATTACAACTCTCCCAGTTTTGCTTCAAGTCTTTTCTCAAGGTCTCACGGAGCCAATATCTCGCGAGTCCTCGAACCATGGTTCTTATGGATGCATTCATTTCATTCTAACTTTGCTGATCTTATTACCATCCCCCTGAAAATTGCATGTCACTCTATTTGGTGTCATTTTACATTTCTTCCCATGCTCGTATAACACTCCATGCTCTTCACTTGATCATTTGGTAGATGAGACAATAACAAGAATTAATATTTAGTTAGAGCTGTGGAGATCAACATTGTAAACAAGAAAATTTGAGATTACTAAAACAAAGATGGGGTAAATTGTGTACTTCTCTGATGTGGTACAAATTGAGGAAAGAGAGATACCACAAAGTGATTATTTTAAGTATCTATGGTCAATCATATCATAAATAAAGTGAAAAGCGAGGATGAATTTTCATAGAGAATAATGATGAGATGGATTGGGTGGTGAGATGCCTCCAGAGTGTTGTGTGACTGACATATTGTTGTATAACTGGCTATGATGTGTGGCTCAGAAAGTTGGGCGGTTAAGAAGTGTTGTACTGAGTAGCCACCCGTAGCACATTAAGGATGTTAAGATGGATTGCGCTAGGACTATGGAGGATAAGCTGACTTAAGAGTTGCCCAATGAATTACAAGATCAATAGAGACGTTTGATGTAGAGCGCTAGAGCCTATCAGGAGGAACGGTACTGGAAGCTTAGTGGTGTCCACATAAAGAGTGATATAATCCTGATCAAAGGAGCTAGAACAGGGAGGGCATAGTCGAGGTCTTGTTCCAATTATGACCTCAGTTAGATCCTATTAGAGGGCAAGCTTCATGTAGTGGACCTTTCCTGGTGTGCTGGTATGCCTCTTTTCTCTCACTTGCATCTTTCTTTACATGTTCTATAATTTTTCATGGCTTATATCATTTCCGATCTGTCTTACCAGCTCTTAGTCCCCCTATTTGATAGACCTCTGTTTTCCCTACTTTATTTTGTCTGGGTACATTTCGCTGACCCCTGCTAAGTTGGAATAAGGCTGGGTTTGTTGTTGACTGATAGCATTCTGTTCAATCTTTTTTCAGATTAAAAAATCCTCGTTTTTGTTTGTATGCTGTATTATTTAATATATCTTCTTGGCTTATGACTACATATTTTTACGTGCAGCGTGCTGCAGATTACCTCTCCCAATGCCTAAAGGCTGAAGGGGGTTTGTTTCATAATTTACGTTTGCATACTTATTGGGCTCGTTTGGAATTGAAGCTTGGAAATGATCCAGTTGCAGCTCGGGGTGTTTGGGAGAGCCTGCTTAAGACCAGGTTTGACTGATCTCAGTTTAAGTTTTGCATATTATTTCTGTTTCTCTTTGCTTTGTGATGGTTGATGTTTGACTACACAGTGGTTCAATGATTGAGGCCTGGCAAGGTTACATAGGAATGGAAATTGAAATGGGTCATATTCATGAAGCTAGATCTATCTATAAGAGGTGCTACAGTAAAAGATTCAGCGGAACTGGTTCAGAGGTGTGCTCCTTTCTCTTGCTGTAATGAAATTGTAGATGTACAATTAACAAAAACACTGTGGGCTAGAGCTGTTTCGAATTACCCTTGGGATTTTTCAGCCTTTTGGGTTATTTGGGATGTTTTGTTGATGAAAATTCTGTTTAATGTT
Organism: Hakea prostrata; assembly: GCF_041222555.1. NCBI lineage: Eukaryota > Viridiplantae > Streptophyta > Magnoliopsida > Proteales > Proteaceae > Hakea > Hakea prostrata. Next base: position 15,390,641 of record NC_142606.1, on the reverse strand, counting down.
CTGAAGTCAGTCATTTGATTGTGATTAAATATGCAGATAAAATTTCATAAAATTGGTCTGATAAGATTATGAAACCCCCTGGTCCTATACTATCCTTGACAAGGAGAAACTAATATGACCGACCAATTTTATGAAGTAATCTTCGGAAGATACGAAGGGTTCTTCTACTCTTCTAGCTGCTTTGCTGTCAAGAGTATATATTACTTTCGACTCTGTTGTCTCTGATACTTTACTAGCTTTGGGGCAATCATTAATCCTTGGGAGAATCTTAGGGTTTAGAAAGCTTACTTAAGAGACTGCTTCATGGTGAGCCCTATAAGATCTTAATTTTGCTAGTGGAACACTCCCCCAAGAAATTAAGGGAAAGGCAATTTCTTCAGGGGGTTTTCTGTTCTCTGAAAGCGTAGTAACAGTTGTTTGGTCATTCTAAATTTGTAATATTTGGATAGATGGGGGAATTTGCTAGTTATGGCTCAATTTTTGTATGGTCCACCATGTTTAGAAGCCCTATTTTCAAAAGAATGTTCTGACATTAGGCAATGTGGAAGAAGACTGGAAATTAATGCATGGCTAGATGATGGAGTGAACTTGTCCCCATTAATTTAGTGCCAAAAAATACAGCCACTTCGCATTAGAGCTAAAAGTTCTGTTCTCACTACTTAGGCCAACTATAAACCAAGAAGAAAGTGCTCCCATCTCTATTTAAGTAAGGTGTCTGCCAATAAACACAAATCAGCTTAGCCTTGTACCGTCCCCATCAAAACCATAGCTCCGTGTAGTGCTCGATTGGCTAGGTGAGGCTGGCCTAGCTGCAGGAGATTTGCTGTCTTGGTTGGGGGAGAGGGGAAAATAAATACAAAAAGGGCCGGGTTGGGGGAGGGGGGTGTTACGGTTGGGTGTTCTTGTATTATTCATTTATGTGTTAGCCTTGACAATTATCATTCAATGGGGGGGGGGTTTATAACTTGTTTCAGTTCAATAGTATCTAACTGTGTTTCAGTTCAATGGTATCTAACTGTGTTTCAGTTCAATAGTATCTTTATAAATCTGATACACAGATAGTTGTTCTGGTTGTCCTAAACCTTTCATGTACAGCATCCCAATCTTCTTTGGCAGCTGGGTAGTGCATAAAACTGGCAGTGATGCTTTGTTATGTACTTCTCCACAGCTGACACCTGGTAAATGTTATCATCCTTTCAAGGACTGGGATACATCACCAACAATTGAATCTGATCACAAACACAAAGATATCCTGTCAGAAGTTGCTTTGATTTATGAAGATTATAGTGCACATCATTGGGATGTGCTCCACTAACAGAGCCAGCAGCCAATAGGCACTTTGGAACAGAAAGAAATCTATTCCTGAGTCAGCATAGGAGAAACCAATAATCATTTAGAATGTATCTGAGTTAAGAATCTAAACGGAGAAAGAAAACTGCTTTAGATCAGTGTTCTGACTCCATGTTGTAAAACAGAACACTGATTAGGGCAGAAACTGATAAAGAAGCATATAGAGATGTTATTGACTTGATAGCGGTCTTCTTACCAATCTTATTATCTGATATTTATTTACATACACTATACTATATTGGCAAATATGCCCTTACTTAACAAGAGTATTTGTATGGTACTCCACACAATGTGATCCATTACATCTCACTTAATATTCATTCAGCATCTTGCATTAACAGTGTGATTGCAATTTTATTCCAAGGATACTGCAGTTTATTTTCTTCCAAGCAAAGAAACAGGCCTGTTTTGGATCTTAATTACTGGTCTATCAAATATGTGTTGGCCACTCCTGTCTTCCAACGGTTCAACTTAGTTGCTTATTACTTGATTGGATATTGCACATTCCAATTGAATAGAAATGGGATAATTTATTTTATTGTTGTTTCTTGTGGACTTGTTGCTATAGTTTTCCTACATGATAAAATACTGGAATTCTGAAGCACAATCAAGAATTGTTTTTCTTTCTCAGTCACATGAATTTTTTTCATATGAATTCTTCTTTGAATTGTGTGTCGTTTCAAGTCTCAGAACTGGCATATTTACTATGAAGTTTGATCTTCAATTACTGTGTAGTATATTGTGGATTGGATGCTACCTTCCTTTCCTAAAACACAGAATTATTCAGGACATATGCCATTCTTGGTTGCGCTTTGAGCGGGAGTTTGGTACCCTGGAGGATTTGGACCATGCTTTAAGGAAGGTATGTTTTCTTTCTCTTTCTTAACTTGATAAGCTTTCCGCATTTTGAATTTAAGGTTTTCCTTGCATGTAGAGAATAGTCCTTGTATTGGTGGGCTTTGATACTCGAGTACTATTAGTGTACAGCATTAAAGGAGAGATTGCTATTCCATCTTAGAGCAGACTAGCAGATACTCTGATTCCAATGTAGGACATAGTTCAAAAACTGGTCAAGATCTCAGATATGTCAAGAATCTGGACTTCTCAGGATGAGATGACATATGAGACACAAAAATGCACAATTTCAACTAGCTTAACTGAATTTAAAATATTTAGATATTCTTGGCGAATTCTCTGCTGATTCTTGAACTTTTTATTATCTTCTCCTCTGTAGGCAGTTAAATACTCATAATATGGTATTATTGGACTTGAAAATTGAGACATGGGCGACTAGGGTAGCTAGTTGTCTATAGTAGCATATTATTAATGTACCTGTGTTGGGTATCTTTGTAATGTGCATTGTGGACGTTTCAATGTATCTTGTGGTTTGGAGCCATCTATGACCATCCTTCACTGAATGGAAAAAAGATACACAAACTTGCAGAGATCTTCAGAAACGGTCAAGATTGCTGTTCATACGAGTTTTTGAACATTGGGATGTTGGCCCACTGTTAGGTTGGCCTGTTATGTAGTTGTTAAGTCATGCTGTGTTATGTTAAAACTTGATTTCTGATTTCCTTCCGATTGCAAAGCAGATAGCTGGGTAAAATAATAGAAGCAAAACAGCCTAAGCTCACCCTCGACCAGACTGCATAATACAATAAGCTCTCAAATAGAGTTTACAGATCTCCTTCTCCAAGAAAGGAAAATTACCTTAGGTAATTGAAGCTGTAGCTTTTCTATCACTGACCATCCATCCCAAGCCGCCAGTCACCCTTTGGATAATATTCAAGCCAGTCTGAAAGCACAAAATCACCTTCCACAGTAAATATTTGTCCATCCATCTGTCGGTGCAATTTCCACTACTTGAATGAATACCTTGAACTCTGCAAAATCCAGTATGCATTCCAAAGGTACTAAAAGCACCAACACTATCTTGCTCTCATGTTCTCTGAAAGCATCACCCACACCTGCGACATCATTGTTCCTAATTGAGCTACCATCTATGTTAAGCTTACCGGCGAGAGGCGGGGAATTGTCCAAACGTGTTGGGTATGATTGTGGATAGCTTCTGCAGATGCCACCAGACCGAACAAAATAACATCCCTAGAAAGCTAATACTCTTTTCTATGCAGATCTGGCACCAAAGAAGGCTCATTTTCTTAAAACTCAACCTAGGTTTGATAGTTTTGTTTGTAGGACATTTGTTGGCTGGGTTTAACTTGTAATCAGTCAACTTTATAGACCTAAAACATCGGAATATAGGTTGGGTACGAAAATTTTCCATAGTTATTTTAGGTGTCTTTTGTTTTAATTTGGTTATCAGCCTGTTGGTTCAATTTGTAGCATGAAAGGTTTTTTTGTCATTTTATTTTATGTAATAAGAATAGAAGTTCCGTGCATGCGATAAATAGGAATTTCACCCAATTTAGGAGTGTTTAAAAGGTGGGCTGGTAGTTAGGATTCCCTTATTTCAATTTCTAGTCCAAAACAGACTCCCATTGTATGGCCATTAGCCTATTATAAAAATACCCCCAATGTGGAAGAATAACGGTGATGTGAACCAGGATCTAGGGTTTAATTGGTTGATGCAAGCCCTAGGTCTAGGTCCACCCCAGGATCCTCTTCAAGTGAATCAGCAGTCTTTTAGGGTTTGTAATATCCTACGGTTGAGGGAATTGAGCTGGGTAGGAGGTTTTAGGGTTGGGAATTGTGTAGGGGTTAGGTTCGGCTAGGTTCAGAAGCTATGGTTAAGAGAGTCAAGTCTGAAACTTGCTGCAACTTTAATTTCAGAACTGGTTTTTAAATCTTGAGTTAGAAAATTAGGGTTTCTAAGATTTGTAGGGTTTCTAGGGTTTGAACTAGGGTTAAGATAAGGGTTGAGTGTTTCTTAGGGTTGAGGGAAGTTGATTTTACAAGGGCTTTTTCAATGAATGATTGAAGAGAATAATGAATTTGAAATTTTAGGTTTTTATGTTTCTACTGAAGAAGATGAATTGCAGGATTTTCTAGGGTTTAGGGGGAGGGGGGCTGAATTGAAGGTCGTAGGTAGGGAAGGTGGAAGGGGGTCTCTAAATCCTTAAGGGGTAGGGTATTGGTTATCGGAAACCTAGGGTTTTGGGTTAGGTAATTCTGTTTTAAGAATTTTGGAATCTCCAGAAATTGCTGCAAGGATGGAGGAAGAAGAAGAAAGGAGGGGCTGGGATTGATAATCTATGGTTGGGGAGGGGAGGGGAGGGGTGTTAAGGTTTTAGAACTGAGGGAGGGGATAGGAGCTGCCACAGGGTAGGCAAGAGGGGAAGGTGACTTGCGGTGGGGAAAAAAGAAGGGGGGTGGCTACAAACTACAGAATTAGGTTAGGGTGGGATAGGGGAAGGTTGCAGATGGGAGGAAGAAGAGGGAAGGGGCTGGGTTGGGGTTGAGCTTTAGTACTCATTTGAAGATGGCTCGGGGCTGTCAATCTTCACAAAATTTGGCCGAAATTCTTCACTCTAAGCTGCCGCAAGTTCCCCTATGGAGATTCCACTCCTCCAACAAGAATCTCAGCTTAATTTCATTAATCATCATCTGATTTGTTACAAGCTAAAGAGGCTTATTTATGACCTTTAAGAAGGAATTCACACTAAGACTCAACTTTTGAAAGCAAAACAAACTAGGAATCCTACTTGGACTAAGGACTCTAGAAGGATCAAAATTGAAAAATAGAAGTAGATATGTAATCCTTGTAGGAAGTAGACTGTAACTGGGGGAGTCCCTTACTACTTGGGAATCTCAACCTAACTAGGACTCTTCAATAATTTGACAATTAAGGATTCAAATTTAAAAGTAAAAGTAGATCTAGGATTGCAGAAACATACTGGATCCGACTAAGGAAATCTTCCTCTCATTCTTCTAACTAGACTAGGACTCTTTCATAATAACAAAAAAGGAATCAAATTAAAAAATAAGAGTAGATCTAACTCCTAATAGGACTCTAAATCAACCTACGTCAGATTGGGTTTGACTAGGGACCCAAAATGACCAAAATAGCCCTATGGTGGCCAAAATTCCTTGGGTTGCTGGTTGGGCCGCAGGATACTAGTAACCTCCCCTGGGCCCTCTTTGGGTGGTCTTGGATCCGGTTCACATCAAATGGATAGATTCTAGATTTGATTTTAAGAAAATAATTGCTGTTTGAAGCTTGGAATTTGGGAAATCTCTGGAAGTGATCTCACCCTTGGAGTTGGACAACTCCATTATTTTAGGTAAGGGACCTTCGGAGCTGCTGGGCAACCATCCGTTGTTGGTCAAGCAAGGCCCGAAAGGGGAGTCTCAGGCAGTCAACATTCTTCAGGTCTGGGACCTCTTCTTCCCCTTCTTTTGTCTTTGTCTTCAGCTTTTAATGGCCTGTAACAGGCCTGGTTCAACACTCCCTTCTTCCCTTAAAAATAAAACCCTAATAACTACCCATTCCCTAACTGGAATCCCGTCTCTTTTAATATACCATAGCCCCATATCCCTCCTTTGATGAGAATTCCAGCTTAGGGTTAATCCTAGAAGACTGGTGACCAGAGATTTCTAATTTCACTCAACAAACTCCTATTTTTAGAAGTTGTCCAATTATCCCCAAGCTTTTGTCAGTTTGTAACCTTGCTTTTTCAAGCCTAACCCAAAGCTACAACCCCTACAAGCCTCTACATCATACTAAAACTTCTCAAACTGCCTTGTTTGAAGTTTATTTGATCTGGTTCTGTATAGAGGATGTTGGTGTACTGCTGCCTTGTTGGGCACCCAATCTAGGGCTGCATTACCTTGTCCTGTGGTTCTCAAGATGCTTTATTCATACTGTCACAGTTTCTGAGTGGATTTTTGGCAACCAGTGAGATACGCAAGGAAATTCAAGACTGTCTTGCATAAAATATATGTATGTAGTAGGTCAGTTTTACTTAAAAAAATTTATGTAGTTTAGTATAAGAAATCAAAGAAAATCTTTTAAGTGGTCTTAGGGGTTTGTAACCTAAGTAGGTAAGGTAGGGCCTGAAACGTGTATAAAACACAGACTAACATAAAGGAAAAATCCAAGCAACTATAACACCCATATTTACATTGTTTGACAAGGTTCCTGTGTCGTAGGAGAGATGAAAGTGGCTTCATTAGCAATGAGAAAAGATGTACATGCTGGCCTCCTCTCCTCCCTGTTTGCAAAGAATTCCCCATAAAAATAATAGTACATAGACATACTATATGGTGTGCACCTTTAGTTAAACAATTAACAAACCAGAAAATATTACTGCTGGAGATTTCACCGGTGATCATTTTATTATTTAAGCTCAATCATAAATAAAGAAGGTGATTGATGTTATTCATTTAACTAAAAGTTAAATAAGGGTGGATGAAGTGGAGAGGTGCCTATGGAGAACATGGAGTGTTGTGTTTAGCCTATTTTGAAGAACATTTTGAAGAATTATCATGTGACCAGCCATGATGCATGGTGCAGAATGTTGAGCAATTAAACAATTTGTTTATCAGAGGTGAGGATGTTGAGTTTGATGTGGGGACTAGACAAGGAGTGTGAAAGTAATAAATCACCAGATCAAAGCTGATCTGGGAGTAGCTCCAATAATTGATAAGCTTGGGAAAGTCCTTTCTGGAGTGATTTCGGTTGATTTGGTTCAGATTGAGGAATCTAGAAGAGTCTGGGCCAGGCCTAAAATAAACATACAAAAGTTTTTGGTGAGGAGAGACATTTATGGCTTAGTGCTTGTATCATTTAGACTCAAGGTTTGAGGGAAGGTTTAAAGTATCGCATATTGGTAATGTATCGGTCGGGTGATTTTAAGAGACATTGTGGCTCGTATCGTATCGTATCGTTTCTAAGATATGTATCGATTGGTGCATAATTGAATAGAAATTGTCAAAATACATACGAAAACAATCTAATTTGAATAAAAACAATAGACTCTATCTTGTATGTCCATCCCATTTCTTTAGTCTAGACATTTAGTTCTCCCAAGTTTTGGGATGTGCAAATCCAGGAACTTTCCTTTAGGGTCAATGGGCAAGTTGGTCTACTTTCTTTATAGGATTATCTAATTATAGTTCAACCATCGACATGGAATTGAATTTCAGATCCCAAACCATTGGCAAATAAAGCGTAAAATAGGGCCATCAGGGAAGCAATTAGAATGATAAAGACAATAGATTTCATTAGTGACACAATTCTATTCATTTGCAATAGATGCTCCGGGAAGATGCTATGAAATAACTACTAAAAAGGTTCAGCAGGTTCATAAACCTATTCCTTCAAATCCACCAAAGACCAAAAGTGAACAAAACTCTGATCCTACTTAAGTTTATGCTGAGATTTCAAATATTTAAAGCCAATTGGATTGGAAAATCACATTGAAGTAAAAAGGGAGATCGATCGATCTCAGAACATACCCTCTTAAATAACTCCAAATCGTTCCAACTGAAACTCATCGATTAAATCAGTAGAAAATAAATAAAAATAGTAAACTAATCATTTAGATAATTTGAATAAGTTGATCACATCTAATGATATGAACCATTTCAAAATCAGATCAATTTTTATTTTCAGCAGAAAATGGAAGACGAAAGCAAAAATGCATGATCTAGAACTGAGAAATAAGAACTTAAATAATAGCTTTAATGCAATGTAGACCCTTAACTCAAAGAAAAAGGAAAAGTAGAGAAGAGAAAACTTATAAGGTGAAGAAGTAAACGAGAAGGATAAGAGGCTGAGAACAGAGGTCATATTGGTATTATCGCATTGTATCGGCATGTATCAGCCAATACATTGAGATACACGAGAGATTATTCGGAAAACAAAATTTTAGATACATATCGTCTTGTGATACTGATACGTATTGGCCGATATGATATGATATGGTCCGATACTTTAAACCTTGGTTCGAGGTCTTGGTATCTTGGCTGGTTCTGGTTTGCCAAAAGAACCTGATTATCTTGGTAACTTGGCAAGTCTTGGCCAACTTGATGTTTATATATCAAAATTTGGCCTATGGTTTCGGCGGCCACGTGACCTACTTAGGTGATGAAATTTGCACGACGACCATTTCAGGTCTTATAAACATGGTGGAACCCATAACAAAAAAATTTTAAATCGCATCTCAAATGGTGGTTTAACTTAGGACCCTAAGTTGCAGTGTACTTATATACAAGATATGACCTATTCTGCACGATTACTAGTATGGAACACATAATTCAGGCAAAACAGCTTAAATAAGCTATAGGAATAGCATTTTATAATTCAATTAAAACGATTTGCATTTTAAAAAACCCACTTGCTCCAAGCTTGGTTGTGTTACTGTCATTCTATTTTATTTCATTTTTATTTTTTATTTTTTCTCCTTTTTTTTTGGGGGTGGGGGAGGGTTTGTGTGTTCATAGTTGAAATCCACCAAAGACAGACCAGAGTGATCGTAGTCAGCCAAGTTTATTGAAAGTGGGCTTTTATCTAGGTGGATGGTAATGGTTTTGATTGGTACAAGGTTTCAGTCCAAAATGTTGGCCAGATGCCTAGTTTTGGATCCAAATCTTGTTGATTTCCTAACATACCTCTAGTCTTGATTTGGTAACACAACAAAAAAATGAGAGGCTGTTTTGATGCCTTGACCTTAGGCCACAACTGTGGTCCACCAACCATTGTGCCCAGGCCCACCTCTTTATGATTCTTCACTTCAATACTTCCTGTTTTTGCAGGACACTTATTTATGCATTCTTATTTCATGCGATCATTTTAGTTTATCTTATTTTATTACATTTCTATTCCTGTATTTAGTATACTTAGTTTTTAGATGGGCACACACATTTAGAATATAGATTCTGCTTCTCCTTTAAGCTTCTATTCATTGGTCCACTGTACATATTCTAGTAGTCAATAGATAAACACGCATGTATTTTACTGAATCCATTTTGAAGATAGTGATAAAACTGCTACCATGTCACTGTTGGCATTTGTACCTTTGCCTGGAAAATAGAATGAAAACCTGAGATACAAGATTAGTGGTGCAGTTAAGAGACTTTTCATGAGATGATTCTTCATTTCAATACTTTCTGTTCTTGCAGGAGACTTATTTATTTCATGTCATCATTTATGCACTTATTTTGGGACATTTCTATTGTTAGTGTTTACTTCATCATCTGGTTGTTTTTAAGTATTTTCTGCAGTAATATTTCTTGTAGTACAGTTAAATATCTTTTTAAATTGAAAGAAATTGATGATGGGGAAAATTGAACAAGGTGTCTGGTTGCTATGCATAAAGTATTTATATCATTAACTACTGAAGTTATATCCCCATTCTAAAGCTTCCAAAGTCCGAGTGGCTTATCTTTGCCCTTTTTTCAATAGGTGACTCCACGCCTTGGAGAGATTAAAGTATTCATGTCCCAGCAGCAGTCAGCACATCTAACTGCACCAACAACTCAGAAAGAGAGAACCCCTGCAAAAAATGTCTCACAAAAAAGAAAATCAAATGCAAAATTAGCAGATGAACAGAATCAGCCGAAGAGGCAGAAGGGACTGTTTCAAAAGGATTCAGGTATAATGATGGAGAGACTCAACGAAGTTAAGGCTGACAAATCTGAAAACTCAGATGAGCAGCAAGTCAATGATTCTGGAGCTGGAAAACCTAAGTTGTACACTGATGAGTGCACTGTGTTTATTTCAAATATTAGCTTGGAGGCAAGTATCCATATTGTGATGAACATATTTTGTGCTGATTTATGTACTTTAGTTCTAATAATATCCAGTTTCTTAGGCAAATGAAGGACACCTGCGTGAGTTCTTTAGCGATGTTGGTGTGGTCACCGATATACGAATCTTGAGGGACAAGTTTTCTGGCAAGTCAAGGGTTTGTATCTCCCCCTTCCTATGTATACATAGAAAATATATACACAATTATTTGCACATAGAGCCAAACTTGCTCAGATGCATATATTTATGCCTTTTCAATCTTGCCAATGCTGTTCATATTACACATTATTGTCAAACTACGAATTATAATTTCTGGTGCTGTGGTTCCTGAAGCTGCCCTTACTAGGAAAATTCTAAACATCCACCTGGCACCATCTTCTTCCCAGCTTCCAAGGATTTTCTAGGTGTAAAGTGGGGATATTTTATGCAACATGCTTTTTTCAGCATTCTGGTCCTGCAGCAAAATTTACTTTTCAGTTTTTTATTGCTCTGGATCGGTTCGTATTGATTATATCATTTGATCAACAGTCTCTTTTATTTGAAATATATATTCATTCACAATCAAATGACTGCATTTCAAGGTCTCATTTGTTTTCCAATTTTTGACCCATATCCAAGATGTTCTGCTGAGCTCTGTTCCATTGTCCACCTGATGTACGTGGTTTAGCAAGTGTAAAAAGCACTTCCTGTGATTTCCGTTTCTAAATTTTTTTTCTTTTTCTTTTTCTTATCCAGAAGTGTCAGAAAGACTAGACTGCTTTTTTGTTTCCTGCAGGGATGATGTTTATCACTGCAGAAGGTGCTGTGTTACCATGTGAGCATGGATAAATTCTACAATTTGAGAGAATTTTGTTTTCTGTCTTCTGGTTTCTGCATGTTTGTTTTGAAATGGGACCTGTGGGTTTGTTTAGTGCTCCTTTTCCTTGTACTATTCTTGGGATTTCTTTTCTTTTCTTTGAATTTGGGTGTTTCTTTATCGGGAAACAGCCTTTTTGCAGACCAGGGTATGGCTGCATACATTGTGGCACTTGTCAGACCCTGTGATTGCTAGAGCCTGATGCACTGGATGCACCTTTTTTGCGTTGAAGTATTTCTTTTTATCTTGTCTTTTATTGTGAAGGTCTGCGCTCTTGCAGCAATAACTTGGCCCTTGGGGGTGTCAAGAACCCTCTTTTTTAATGTCTGATGGAAGAATTTGTGTGTGGCAATGCAATATTATGTGTTGGAAGAATTTGCATGCTTTTGTCTCATCTTCAAAGTTCCAATCATGGGCTTCCTTCTATATGGCATAGTGGGGGTTATTGTTCAGTCAACTAGGAGAATAAGAAGAAGACAGGGTGGGTTAGGATTTATTGTCAGAAAGGCCACAACTTGCTTCAAAATATCCAGGACTAGGACTTTAGACCCATGGGCCAAAGTATGCTTGTGAAGCTCCAACCGGAGGTCTGGCAGGGCTGGTGGAAGGGTGAGGCCCATGGGTCTGTCTGTTGGCCTGAGTCTGATCTGATGCTTATTTGTAAAAATGTTTGGATGTTGTGTGGGGGGAGCCCTATGAATATCTTGTAGTCCAAGGTCTAACACTTCCCAGCATCTCCATTTTACATAAAGTCAAGTAAGCTACCAAAGTGGTCAGGGGGAATAAAACCTATGAACAGAAATCTGGGTGCCTAGGCAATTCCTTGGTTAACTATGGAGCAGTGTAGTCAAAGAGTTCGCCTAGGCAGCAAGGCGGTTTTTCAACTGCCTTGTTTTGAATTGCTTAATTGACACGCTGATTTTTGCCACTTTATCGCCTTGTATGCGTTATTGCCGCCTTGACATTAAAGTAGCCGATTTTTTGACATTTTGTATACATAATCTTTTTTTTTCTTAATTTTTTTAAATCAAGATTTATTCTACAAAGTCGTATGTAACTTTAATAGCTTAGTCATTTCGGAATTGAGGCCCAAGTGACATAGGACCCCCGCCCACTCATCGGGGAGCAGGACTCTATGCCCCTTTGCAACAAAATGTGAAGCATGAGCCATACTTAACATCGAGAATCAATGAATCATTAAATGGACAATGACTTGGAAATCGGAATAGTGAGATCTATTAATTTATTGTGTTGGCCTTGTTAGTACATAGTCATTGTTATGATGCTTGATGAATGAATTTATGTTTGTGTTCTTTTTTTGGATAATTTTTCATAATTATGATTCTTGAATGCTTTTATTTTTATTTTTTTATCAATGTGATTATTGAATGTTTGTTTGCTTATTATAGAAAGAATTGTATTAAAAAGTAGTTTGAAAGTTGTATTGAAGATTTTTTTTTTACCCAACCGCTTTGGTTGCCTTTTTGCCACCTAGGCGCCGTTTTGTGCCTAATCGCCTAGGTGGAGACCCTATTGCTTTAGCTGCCTTGCAGCCTTGACAACCTTGCTATTGAGGGTATTTAAACATTTGAGAATGGCATATACCAGCCAATGGAAAGCATAGATAAGGGCTGGGATTTCCTAGCCTTTTGTTGGGGCTTCAGTTGGGTTGTCATAGCCATCCAGCACCAGTTGCAGTGACCTTACCTTTACCCATGAATTGTCAAAGGCAGGTTGTAGGGCTGACGTGGGTGGAGATGGTGGCATGGGAAGACCACTCAATGGACATTTCTATTTTCAACCACAGGAAAGTTAATGTGGGATGGCTACTGTGCCTTAACGGAAGACATCTCCAATAAAGTTTTATGTGGTGGGTGGATCGTATCTTTTTCCAATGAGGATTTATTTATTTGGTGAATTGACAAATCAATGCCAAACCCCAAGAAGGGGAAGAGAGAACAGTAGGTGGGTGGTAATTTATAAGAGCCCCAGTAAGGGAAGAGTGAAGGAGGTGGGGGTGGGAACCAACGACCAAGCTGAGAGGGCCTCAAATAGAGAGAGTAGATTATCCATGTTAGTATCTAAGGTAGCAGGGTGGGATTACCATCTGAATCCTCTAATTAACATGTGGAATGAATTTTTATTGTCCTTGGTTTTGCATTTGATTTTCTGTTACTTTTGCTCCTTTGCTTTGGAGTCTTGCAAAGGAGTCGAGTTTTTATGTCTATTGTTTCTCTGTTTGGCCCTTCCTCATGCTTTGTCTAATTGTTTTCTGGCCAATGAATTTTATTTTCCTTTGTTAATCCTTCCATCATCATTTTCTTTTATTTCCAAAGGGACTGGCCTATGTGGATTTCTCGGATAGTGCACAACTTGCAGCAGCTGTATCAAAGAACAGACAGACATTGCTTGGTAAAAGATTGAGCATTGCACGGTCAGATCCAAAACGAAGCCAAAAGAGGGTTTCCTCTGGAGGTAGCACTAAACCAGATCATGGTATGCCAACATGACCATTTTTTTTTTCCGACTGTCTGTTTACTAATATAGTCATTAGTTGTGATGTGTCTACCAAGAATTCATTGGAAATACAGTGTGCTAGCATAACATCCCCCCCCCCCCCCCCCCCAAAAAAAAAAAAAAAAAAAAGAAAAGAAAAAACCCATCCCCAAAAACTCAGGCAAAAAGAAAAAAAAAAAAGAAGCCTGGACTTCATTCTTTTATAGATGTTGCTTCTTGACTACTTATGCATTGGTGTGCATACCTCACATTCTTAAACTGACTCTTTTAAGACATTTATGTGTTGTTTGTTCTTTTTTAACTTTTGTAGAGTTTTGTGCTACTCAACCAATTTCAAGTTCAACTCAGTGCTCTGGAATAATAAATAAATAATAATAATAATAAATAAATAAATAATACTGTTACCGAACCACAACACTTCATGTATGTCTGATGCTTGGTTGTAGCTCTGGAAAAAAGTGAGTTTAGGTGGTTCAACTTTTCTAAGAAGTTAGTTTAGTTCTGAAAAATCACAAATATTTGATGAATTGAAAACTCCACAGGTTAGAACTGCAGTTTCCCATCATAGGTAACAATGAAACAGAAATAGAAGAAACTTGAAAACCATCCTACTGACGTTAGGGCTGCAACTGGACCGGGCTTTTGCAATCCCAAGCCCAGCCCTATATGTTCTAATCTGAGCCCATTCCCGCCCTGACCCTAGTTCAAGGCCAAGGATTATTGTCCTTGGCCCTAAGCCCTACAGGGCCAAGCCAAGCCCATTCCCGCCCTAATTGGGCCGGGTCGGGATGGGTTGGCCCTGGCCCTAACCCTAATTGACCCTGATTGGCCCTAGCCTTGACCCTGATTGGCCCTGTCCCTGTCCCTGATTGGCCCTGTCCCTAGCCCTGATTGGCTCTGACCCTGATTAGCCTTGTCCTTGGCCCTAATTGACCTTATCTTCGCCCTAGCCTTAATTGGTTCTATCCTTGGATCTAAAATATCAAATGTAAATTCATAAAAAAATATTATAATAATAAAAATAAAAGTATCATAAATAAACTAAAAATAAAATTCATATAAATATAAGATGATTCAAGCTCATAGAAAATGATAAAATAGTCGATAAGTTGATAGTGTTGCTTAAAACATAAATAAATTCATACTCCATAATTTTGTATTGATCTCTGAAAATCTCTCATTGCTTTGATGATGGAAATTGAAAACTTCTCCCATTACTTTGGTGATGGAAATTGAAAACCCCTCCCATTGATATCCTTATTCAACCAAAAAAAAATCATATTCAAAACTTTGTTAACAAGTAAATCAATGATAATTTAGTATTGATATTTTTTTCGTAGTTAAAGAAATTAGATTTTTTTTTGAAATATCGCATTGGAGGCAAAAGAAAGATGACAATATTCATGATGAGAGGTGTAGATTTGTTAGATATTAATTCTCTATATATTAGCTTTTATTATTTATAATATATTATCTCGCCTTAGTCAAAAAAAAAAATCTATTATCTTAAAAATAATATAGAAGGTGAACTCATAGTCTAATATGATAAAAATGACTGAAGGTTAAAGTTGAGACTTAGAGTTATATGCAATGTTAATGTGAAGATTAAGGTAAAAATCTATTACATGATCAAGGTCAAATTAACATTAAGACTAGAGCCAAAATTAGGGTCAAGATCGGTCAAAATTTGGTGAATGCTTACTACATTGGTAATGAAGATATAATTTATTTTTATTAATTTTTTACAAAACATGATCATTTTTTTAAAATTTAACACGTGTCAAATATTCACCCATGTGGATTATAAATACTTCCTCTCAATATGGGTGGAGGGTCCATACTCAAATCCCAAAATCATGGGCCTAAATCAAAGCCAAGATTGGTCAGAATCAATGCCAAAATCAGGGCCAAGATCAAGGTCGAAATCAGGGCTAAAATCAGGGCCAAGATTAGGGCCAAAATCAGGGACGGGCCGGGATGGGCTGGGCGGGCTAGAGAGTAATCCCAGGCCCGCCCTTGGCCTAGTTCAAGGCCAGAATATTTTGGCCCTAACCCGCCCTCAAGGCCAAAATCTTTAGCCCAAGCCCTATTCGGGCTCAGGGTGGGTCAAGGCCGTCAGGGCCAAACTTGCACCCGTCTGACGTGGCACAAAATCTGGTTGTGGCTAAGCCTAAAACTGATGAACTTGTGGTGAAAGCATCTTCAAGGACCATCATATGCTTCGTACTGAAGGTAGACATGAAACACAAACTAGCGCGATCACTAATTTAGTAATAAGTAACTGAAATAACTTGAGGCCAGCACCACCAATGGACTTAAAATTCAGGTTGGTGGATGACAATCGGAAGAGAATAGACTCACCTTGTTTGCTCTCAATTAAGGTTGTCAAGGCATCGCCACATTAGCATACATGCGCCGTGGCCACCTAGGTGGGTGGTTTAGATGTCTCGCTCTCCTTAGTGACCTTAACTCTATCTTTTGCCTTCTCTAAGCCTTTGGGTCACCTAGGTTCTGTGACAAATGTGAGCCAAGGGTTGAAGCTTACTCTTACAGCAGTAACAACCAGAAGACAACATTAAAAGGAAAACCATAGCTGCTAGTTACTATTCCTGAGAAGAACTGACACTGGATCATTGATCAACCATCAAAGAATCATTTGCAGTAGCTTTGGAGGGACAGCAAGTCATATTTCATCTTCAAACAGCAGTCCAAGTTGCAACAGAAACTCATGCAAACTATGGGTTTGCTGGAAGATAGGATAAATGAGAAAGGGAAAGGAATACAGCCACGGCATCACAAACCTAGCCTTTTTTGATTGGATAATTGCCAATTACGTGAAGGTCGGCTGTGTCCACAGGTAAAGAGGACCGTGGTTTAAACCCAACAAGGAATTTCACTACCTTAGGACCTTTTGAGTTATGGCCGCTGTTCTCCAGGGCTTTGATCGCCAGCTCCTCTATCATAAGGTATGAACTTCCTTGACAAGAGCAGACTGAAGGGAAGATGTAGGAGGCATCAGGACTGAACAGCAATGATCCTAATGCTGAAACATATAGGCTTCTTGCCTGATAAAATTTCAGTTTTCAGCTGTGGCACCAGTAGGCTGTCAGTTCAAAATCTGGAGTCTTAATTCTTAGGGAATCTCATGAGTTAGTTGCACAATGCCACAAATTATTAGAAGTGTGAGCATTCAAGTGCTTTTGGTGGTAGGTTTTGCTTGAACTTTTATTCTGGATATAGTTCAATGGGGTGACATCAGTTTGGGATTTCTTGCTTACCTCACAACTCTCCGGTTTCTTGGTTCACCGTTATGTTATTCGATAATTTTTTGCAGGTACAAGGGCACAACATGAAGAACCTATTGCAGCCTCTCAAAAGTCATCTTCAGTTACCAAAAAGCGTGAAGACCGAGTTCAGTTGAAGGGGAAGAACACATTTGCAATGCCAAGGACTCTGGTTAGACCCCTGGGATGGAGTAAGAACGAACAGAAAACTGAAGAGGATGAGAAGCCAAAATCTAATGATGAGTTTAGGGAAATGTTGCTCAAATCCAACACGTAACATTCTCGTTCATGTTTAGGATTGTGGCTTAGTTGACTCGCATGAATTGAGTTCTAGTTGTATTTTCTTTCTTTTATGTTCAACATTTTTGTAGCTCCTTTGAATCGAACTTGTAACCTGACAGTTGAAAAGCAGTGTTTTTGAACAGACGTGATAGCAAATAGAATCTGTGCGGGCCACTCCATTTAGTTTGGTAAGGCTTCCTGAGTTTAGTTGTAATATTATCAAGTATTTTAGATGGTTATGGTATTCAATAAACTATTGTAATGAAAATTTTGTTTTGTATAATCTGGATGCATTGCAGAATATATTTGATATGAATATTTTAATTGTCTTGTTTTTAGATCCTGTTGATCAATCATTGTAGCTAAAGAACAGTTTCAACATATTTCTATGCTTTGCCGTTGAATCATAATAGCAGTGAAAGAACAACTGAACCTGTGTTTTTTTTTTTCATTCCTGTTCTGCATGTATTCCTTTTTAAGCTCGAGATTCATGTCATTTGAGTGTTTGTGTGACAGATTTCAAGCCCAGAAAGTTGTGCAATGGAGATTAGGTTTATAAATGAGCGGTCCTTAGACAATGAATGACCTTCTGGATACTCAGCTTGACCACATCGAATGATTGGAGATTTCGCAGAGTATTAGTGGTCTCACTGCATAGGTTTGATTGCAGCCACACATTTGTCTTGACCCATCTGAATCATCGATCGTCAGATCTGAATAAATTTGGGTACACCTGCTATTTTGGTATAGACATTACTAGACACTACACTTGATGAGTACGGTATCTTACGAGAATAGATGGGAAAGCAGAAGTGTAAACGAGATAACTGAAGAACAGCTACCGAGAGACCATACCCATTGAACACATTCTGAGGAGAAAATGGATGTATGAGGTCATCTAACCTAGGAAGGCCCAGGCCAAGGCCCATGTCATGTCAAACACATGGACAAGGGGCACAGTTTTCATGTACCTACAAGGCTATAACTCGGTGCTGTCTGTGGGTCCTACACTCCCAGACTCTGAGGGAGAGTTCTGAGCATTCAGTAGTAGCAATGAAGGAAGAAAGAAAGAAGTGAGTCGGGTGACTTGGGGTGTGGTGGGGTTGCGTGTTCCAATCCCAGAATTTTGCCAAAAGAGAGAGAGAGAGAGAGAGAGAGCTGTGTCGTGGTGATGCAATGGTGGCAGGCAGTGGTCGGAAAAAGTCTGGTCAGTGGTCATGCGGGCATGCGCGCCTCTGGTCTTTGTTGTTGCACATATCTTCATCTCTCTCTGGCGCTCTGTTGTGCGTTCCTCGGATCGCGCAATTACTCTACCTCACCTTCTTGGTCTCACCTTTTCCTCTCTCTCTCTCTCTCTCCTTTCAATGCTCTGTTCATTCAATTCAAATCTCTTTTTTAATTTATTTAACTTTTTCTCTTACCGTCCATTGCAGTGTCCTGTTGACACCTCGCTACCTGTTTTGCTATCTAATCTACCGACTACATTGCTTTACGAAACACACCTCTAACAACACGTATCACCACCACTGGCAGTGGTATAGTAGCCAGTAGGAAGCTCAACAAACTGTATCAACTGTGTTTCAGCAAGTACAAATCTCTATATTATATTCCCAGGAAGATGGGTAGATTGGTCATTTCGCATCCTCTGTATCCTGAATCTTGGATTTTGAATTTTTGCCCATCACCTCGGTTGATATGCAATAATCCAATGATTGGTTTTTATTTGTTAATTTTTACCTTTCTTGGTATCTAAACATATATTAATAGTTTTGATGGGTTAATTATTCAGCATTTGGCCCAACATGGACGGAGGAGGACTTCTATAATCATCAGCTAATTAGGGCTGGAACTCCCTCAGGTCAGGTAACAACCCTCTTTCTTCATCTCTTGTTCTCCTCTTAAGAAATTATGTAATTAGCACAGAGACTTCTGAGTTGATAATGCCTTAGATTCTGTGCAGCTCCGATCCCCACACAGACACCAAAACCAAAACCCACACGCAAAATGAGAGAGAAAGAGAAAGAGAAAGAGAGGGTGGGTTGGTGTCCTTTAAACTGGCGTGGGCTTTGAGAATGATCTTTCTGGCAACATCCGCTTTGCATATTAAAAGCCTTCTTACATATGGGCAGCCCTGACCCTTAATTGGTCTTCTTTCCCTCCTGAAATAGGGGTCCCCACCCTCAACACAAGGAGAAAGAAAGGTCTTACACTTACCTCTTTGTTATTCTTAGGGTACCTTATTACTAGAACCCAACCTTCCAAAACTTTTACCTAACCTGGTTATATCAAATCCGACAAGCCACACTCTATAGACCCACACACCACACCAAACCCTTTTGCTGGCTCAGGTTCCCCTGCTCCACCAGACGAAGAAGAAAACAAATTCAACTTGTTAAAGTGAGAAGAAAATGGCCCCTTATCAAATCCAAAGCTTGATCCATTAATCGAAAGTGGAATAAAGCTTCAGACAACACATTAATAAAAGACAAAAACTAACTTAAATCTTGCTTTTCTAGCTATCTTTGTTGCATTATCATGGAAAACAAACATGGCAGTTCATGTATAGTGGGCAGATGGTCCAGTCCATGCCAGAACCCCCAATAAGCCTTGAGATAACACATCTACAATGATGCTAGGGATACCCACATTAACACGGGCATTATGGTAGGCCTTCCTAATGTAATTATAGTATGAGAAGAAAACTTGTGGCATTCTTAGAAATTGCAAGAGAAAAGGGAAGAGAACAGAAGATCTAGCGTTGGTTGGCATGGGTCTTTCTGTTTCCTTAACTCTTGTACTTTAGCTTTCACTTCTTGGCTTTGAGCAAGAATCATAGAGAGAGAAAGAGACCCAAATGGCGTTGACATTTGCTTTTTATTCCATTATATTGATGAAACATAGTTCGATAGGATAACTTAGGTGACAATTGACAAGTCTTATGCTGCAATAATATTATCTTATTAGTATCCAAATGTAAATATATTTGGAGGGCAAGTCAAGTTTCTAAAGGCTCCAAACTAAACAGTTAAATTTAGGAGGAAAAAAAATTTTACAATGGGATCTATAGAGGCTTGAGGAACTCAATGAAAATACATGGAAATGACTAACATTTTAGCTTCTTTTATTGAAAGAAAATAATTTGAATTTTTATCATAATTTTTTTTTTTTTTGGGGTATTTCTGGCATTGTCGTTATCAATGTTTCTTTTAATTCTACACTCCAGCTATAAATAAATAAAAAAAGATACAAGAGTAAGGTTGCACTATTATGATCTAGGTATTGTGACTCAAGAAACAGAGGATGGTCTGTGGGTATTATAACTTCCTAGAATCTCACAATGACGAAAAGCTCACGCATTGGATTTGCTTTCTGAAGAACTTTTTTCATCTATATTTAAATAATTTCTGGAAGATTTTTTTTCTGATGCAACAAAAAGAGTGTTAGAATCCCTTGATACTATCAATTTTAGGTTTTGAAACCATGCACTTTGCTTTCATGTATCCTTTTATTCTCTTATCCCTTTTACTTTTTTTTATCTTTCATTAGAGCTTGGGTGGGGTTGGAGTAGGAAAATAACGGTTTTTCTTTTATGAGAAGGCCATCTTTTTCTAAGCCTACTTTGAATCTTATACCAGGAGGCAGGATATAAAACCTTTGGCCAAGTGCCCAAGTTAAGACAAAATTTAAAAGTGGTGGGAATGTCTTAACGGCTGCTACTTTGCCCTTTTTTCCATTCTTCTTTTATCAATATGTATATCACTTTTGTTCAATTTTCAGTACAAAAAGAGAGAGATTCTCTCTTACCATGACCCAAACAGAAAGCTCTGGTATTATAGAGAATAATTATGAAGACTACTCTCATATTTAACTAGAATATATCACAAAAATTGAAAAATTTTATTGAAATTACCTTTTATTTTTTTGAATCTGAATTTTATCTGGGTTAACTTCCGTGTATTTCTACTACATTCTCAAGGTTATTTTTATATACAATATAAATATATCTTCAGGAAGAATTAAATTCTGACTCTTCACTAAGAGTTGTTGGTCAGGTCTGCCAATTTTTTGATGATAAATTAATGAAATTTGTTGATCAATAAAAAAGAAAACATGAATTTATACAGAACAGAAGCGTTTGACTCGACCCGTTTTTTTTCTTTCTTTTTTGTCGAAAGCTGATTTTTTTTTTTTTCTAACAAATATTCAAATTTAAGAAGAAACAACTGAAATGTTCATATATTAAAATCAAAACTGTCGTATCAGTCAGAATTGCACCACTTAACACCCTCAGCATTGCAGGAAGGAGTAGAAGTGAAAATGAGCATAAGATTCTGCAACCCTGCTAAGGTCAAAGACTAATCTGTCAATTGGACTGATTATCGTGACAGAATCTAATGCGAAATTCTGACCAATTCTTGGCTGTTTAGAGTTGGATTTTCATGAGTCACGAGACTCGTGACTCATTCTGAAACTACATGAAATGTCACGGACTACTAATGAAGCATTGAAATTTATATACTATGAATATGAAAAATGAGAACAATCAAAAAATCAAAATGGGTTCAATTTCTATGAACCAAGTTTTCTTCCTTGAATGTGAAATGGTATCCAAATTACTTCTTGGGCAGGGAAAGCATTGGGAGGTAGGAGAATTAAAAAAAAAACTTGAGAGCAATATAGATTATTGCTTCTCTTCTTAAACTACTATTCAATAGTCATGTAAGAGTCTACTTCTCTTAGCCAGCAAGAGACTTACTTATATGTTCATGAGAGATTGTTAGACCCTAGAGCCCACCTCTTGGGTGTATGATCAAGCTCTCCATGGACGACTAGGATTGGTCCCCTAACCCTCAAGTGGGTGGTTGATCTGACTCTTCTCCCTGTGAAGTATGAAGTGAGCAAGGCTATATATGATTTGACTTAGCAGTAGAGGTACATGGTCCTCTAAGTTGAAGGGCATGCCCTCAAGCACATGCACAAAGCAAAGGAGATGAGAAAGGGTACAAGTTACAACTTACAACCCACCCACTCTCCTTCTGAATCATAGGGTACATTAGCCCCTACGACAAGAAAAAATAAACACTTCCAGAAAAGAGAAATGGACAAACACACTGCAATTCCCAAATGGAAAGAGAGATGGTTTTTACTGTATTCTTTCAGATTCACCACTAGTGACTTGATTGCTTTGAATCTCATTGAACTCCTTCAATAGCAAATCTTATCATTAAGTTTGGTCCCTCTAGTTGAATTGAATATCTAAAATCCCCTTTCTTTGTTCAATGTCAGTGTTACATAGATCCCTTGGATCAAGAGATTTTCTTAGGAAAACTCATTGTCAAACAAAAGTTGGAAATTTTCCATTTTTAAAACCCATTATTATGTTGGTAAAATGATTTTTATGTCAGTAGCTTGAAGGTGTTTTTTCATGCTCTCTTCTACTCTAATCAGTGAGATTCTATCTACACTGATGGCAGGAAAACCCTATAATTATTAGATTACTTAATCTAGATTGCTTCTTATATCAACAAAAGAATAAGAATAGAAAGAACCAACTTTCAAAGATGAAATGAAGAAAGTGGATTGTGATTATTAGAATCCCTTAAAAGAGATGAAAGAAATGTAACATAGATCTATCACAGTTTGTTTAAGTGCACTTGTATCCCATTTTTAATCTGGAAAACATGGTTAGCACCTAAGACAATGCAAAAGACAGGATTAAAAAAAAAAGAGGAAGAGCTTCCTCAAAGCTTACTTTTGTCTATTTCCTTCCTTTCAAGCAAAACTCAAATCTTTTGAATTTGAAGACTAAGTATGCTTTGGGTGTGGATTTTTTTATAATCACTTTGGATCAAGAACCCATTAATTTGTTTTATAAATGACAAACATGATTAGCTTAATTCAACATCATTATACCTCACATTATGTTTAACAGTAGAGACAAACACTTAACAAGTTAAATAAAGTTTATTCCAAATGTGTCATCATTAGCATTAGTAGTTTAATTACCGCCTAATCATTTTATGTTCTACTGGTGTAAAAATAAGATTTTTTTCTCAACCATGTAAACGCAGAAAAGAAAAACCTGTTTGATGTCAATGATAATTTCAACCACGACGCAGATATCAAGATGGCCAAGTTGATAGGAAGAACTAATAATCTTACAAGATGGTGAAAGGAGATGAAACAAAAAACTTTAAAGATAAAAAGAAGAAACTTTAAATGTGGAGAGATGGAATAAAGGAAATGGATAATGAAGAATAAAGTGATTTGGATTGAAATATATAAAGACATAAATCATTCACTCACTTTAAAACGCATGCAAATTCTTCAAAAAAAAACCCACATAAATTCTTCTAGAAAACCTCAAGAAATTATAAATAAATATAACTAACAAAACACAGGGTTTCTCCTTCATTCTTAGTTTTCCTAAAATACCTTCGTGATTTATTCTCGTGTTCATCCAAAATTTTGAATACTGAATAAATGTTGTGAGTCGCGATATCTTTTTTTCGAACATGATTTTTATCGAACTCGGAAAACATTTGCACATTAACCTTAAGAAATGGTTCAATAGATTTAACACCCCTCAAAAATAAGAGATTAAAAATTTAGATTTGGAACTAGGGTTCCTATCCTTTATATAGAATAAACTCTCTCTTATGGGTAAATTGACAAATATGCCCTTGGGATATAATTATTTTGGCAGATTCTAATCCCACGATAGAAAGAACAGTAGTTGCTTTCTGAATCATCTTCCTCTGTCGAAACTGTACATACCATAAGTTTTTTGACAGAGAAGTGGGGCCCCTAGTAATGATATTTGGTACTACAGTTTTGTGGTATGGGTGTACTGCGCACCCTCACCATTTATGGGTTGCATTAGACCGGTCAACCGGATTGGACCAAATCAAATCTGAACCCAACAAAAAAACCAGAAATTTTCTTAAGATGAAATTATGAGAAGAAGAGTATTGGTACATATATACACTTGCATGTATGTTAGTATTACCAGAGAGAGAAAAGAAAAAAAAAAAGAGCCGTTGGTGCTGGTATTCTCTGTTTGGGCGGTGTTTGGAGGGTTAGAAAGCATAAAATAGCAATCCTTTTCCTTTGGGGTGAAGCACTGGTTGGTTGTCCTGCAAAATTTGGAAAGGACATCATACATGGTGACTTTGTTTGGGCCATTCTCTTCATTCTAATTTATGATTTCACGCACCATACCCTCTCTTTCTTTTCTTGTGTTTGGATTTATTTCTGTAAATATTTATTTCATTCAGTAATTTTGCCCATGACTCCATGAGAGAGTGACAGAGAGACCTCAATGGTCCAACATGTCTTCTACATTTGCATGATATTCTCTCCTTAGTTCTCCTCTTGATCACAAATAACATTTATATTAACCTCAAAAGGTTAGTTCAATTAGCAAATATCTATTGCAGGATTGCTTCTATAGATTTTCATTGGATATGCATGGGAACGAACATGTAGCTGAAATGGCAAAATGACCAACTTGCCCTCCTATATCATAGAAAATATTAGTCCCATGCATTTTGACCAACCACCTACGCTGCCTCCTTCACAGTTAAGATGGACCCAAAAAAACTAATTTTGCTGGGGTTATGCACATTAAATGAGCATGACCATCAAGCCAAGGTTTCGGACCATCAGGTCCGAATTCTCAGTCGAAGTTGAACATTTCAATTGTCGAGAACAACATTTCGACCAAAGTTCCAATCTGACGGTCCATAATGCTTGGTTGGATGGTTCTCTGCATTAAATGCGCAGACCCACGCAAAGTCTGAAAAAAAACATAGCAGAAGAAAATGGTATAAAAGTTACTCTGAAGGTCAAAGTTGTCATAAAAAAATGTTTTGGGTTTTGAGTCAACTTTACTAGTCATAAATAAGAACTGTTTTTCTCTACAAATATTCATATTGTAAGGCATTTCTTTTCCAGAATTCTTCCGTGGGGATTTAATGCCTTTTCTTTTCCAAAATTCTTCCAAGGGGTCTCCCCTTCTTCTGTCTCTCTCTCTTTCCCTCCCTCTCTCACTATATTACGTTCTCTTTCTCTCTCTCTCTCTATTCTCTCTATTCTCTCTCTGTTACAGTCTCTGACACCACTGGCTCTGTACCCCTGTATGGCGTAAGCTTGATGCCTGATAGTGCAAGCAAAGCAAGAACCCCACTTTTTTTTCATCACTCTCTTAAACCATCTGTCTTCCTCTTTGTCTGTAAAAACCTGCTTTATTTTTTTGTCCCCCTTCTCTTTCTCCATAGCCAATTCCTTTTTGTGCTCTTTCACTACAACTATAAGCTCTTGCTTAGTGCTTGACTTGAAATCCCACCAGCAAAACCCACCTTCATTTTCTCTTCTCTGCTCTTCTCTTCTCAGCCCTCTTCTTCTCCTTCACCATTATTAATTCCGATTGCTCCATTCGGCCCATCTTCTTTCTTAAACTTCTTTTTCCTTAATACCTGTTTCTTTCTGTAGAGTTTGTTTTTAGTTCTAGTTTTGCAGATAGAAGGTGATGTATGAAGAGTGTCTTTGTTAATCCCCTGAGGCCTGTACTCCAGTAGCAATCAGAGGAAATATTTCATGCTGTGTGCTGCTCCTGTTATGGTCTCCATGCCATTTTTTCTTCCGACTTTCTATTCCATCATCTTCCCCACCATCATTTCTGTTTGAGTTGTTGGCTTGGCTAATCTGTTGACTCCCTTCCTCCCTTACCTTTCTCTCATTCTCTTTCATTAGTTTTAGAGATACTTGAGTGTATACTGTATATGCATACAGTGAGAAGAGAGTCCATGCTCACCACCAATTGAAGAATCCAGAGAGAGAGAAAGCAAATCCGTAGTGGTTGATTATATTTTCTGGTGGGTCTTTTCAGAGGGGAAGAAATGGAAAGCAAGAAGGGCAACATTACTGTAGATAAGTCTCAAGAATCCCTGACCAAAAACAAGTTCCACTCTTAATCATTCAAGCCTCTAATTGTCTTCTTCCTTTGTTCTTTCTTTTGGTCTCCAAACAAAAGAACACAGAGAGAGAGAGAGAGAGAGAGAGAAAGAGATAGGGTGAAGGAGATGGATCTTTCAGGTCAAGAAGATGAGATCCCAATTCCAATAACCAGCACTTATGCTGGGGGACATGGTCACATGATTCATCATGAACCTACTCCTGCACACAACCACATTATCCCTTCTTCATCATCCCCACAGCTTCCCTCAAATGGCCCCATAACACCAGCTCTTGAGGATCACATGCCTTACAAGAAAGTGGTGATCAGATACAGAGAATGCCTCAAGAACCATGCAGCAGCCATGGGTGGGAATGCCACAGATGGGTGTGGAGAGTTCATGCCCAGTGGAGAAGAGGGTTCTCTTGAAGCCCTTAAGTGCTCAGCCTGCAACTGCCACAGGAACTTCCATAGGAAAGAAATTGAAGGTGAGTCTTCCTCCTGTGACTGCTACCACCACCCCCATCTCAACAGGGTGGGAATGGGATTGGGAAGGAAGCTCATTCTGGGTCCAAGCCCCCACAAGGTTGGTGGTATGTTAGGCCCTCCTGAGGCTTTGGGTTATCACACTGGAGCTTTCATGCATTCATCAAGGGCAGCACAAGCTCCATTATCTCACCATCCTATGATAATGTCTTACAATGCGGCTGGAGGTTCTGTCCCTTCAGAGTCTGATGAACAAGAAGGTGGTGGTGGAATTGTCCCAAGGCCACCACAGCTGGTGGAGAAGAGGTTCAGAACCAAATTCACTCAAGAACAGAAGGAGAAGATGCTCAGCTTTGCAGAAAAGGTAGGTTGGAGGATGCAGAAGCAAGAGGAGTCTATGGTGCAGCAATTCTGCCAGGAGATCGGTGTCAAGAGGAGAGTCCTTAAGGTGTGGATGCACAACAACAAGCACAACTTGGCCAAGAAGAATGCAGCAGCAGTATCTTGAAAACCTAGTTTATCTCCCTCCCTATATTATTCTATGTTTCCATCTTTCTTCTTGGTCACTGATGTAGAACTCCAGCTACTTTTATACTGTTTTCTTTCTTTGTATTGATCTCCCTTATTTGACTATTGTTCCTCTCCCCTTGTTCTTTCGGGTGCGGTTTACTTACATACTATTGTGGCAATGTAATGTGATTCAGGTAGAGTTGGTCTGCAAGAATTTGAGGTTTGATACCCACCCATGCATGTTTGTCTTTCCACTACAATAGATTTAATTGTTTGCCTAAGCTCTAATCTAATCCTCAGCCAATTTCTCTTTTAGTTACCCACTTGGGCTCTCTAATTTTTATGTAATTATGTTTCAAATTTTGGTTTTGGTTTTATTACCACTAAGGTCTTGAAGTTGCTCAGATGGGGCTGGTCTCCTCTTTCTTTATTTTCTAAGTCCAATTTCTCACCCCCTCCAAAATAAGCATCTCTTGTTGATCTTTCTTTCTTGTCAGAGATAAGTGGAAAAGAAAACGAAAAGCATTTGAATCCCAGGTACTGTAGTGTGTAGACTAGCTCCAAAATTTAATGACTCAGATAGGCTTCCCTGTGTTGTTTTGTCACTGTTTCTATTATCTTTCTTGGTATTGATGTGCATCTCTTTTTTGTCCAAATTCAGGTCTTCTCTTCACGTACCTTCAGTAGAAGTATATATATACACAGTGACCACTGTTCATTTTCTTTCCCTACATACGCAAAATCAGAAACTCCATGAGATTGATTGATTACAATGTATTCCCAAATCTTAATCTCCTCTTGCCTTCACTTCCTTTTTCCTTTTTTAAGAACAAATATTAATTTGCTTTTCAGCAACTATACTGTTTGAGAAGGCAATTTTCTCTCTCATCTCCTCTTTCTCACATCATGTATGTTTGGAAGATAGAGAGAGAAATAATGCCTGGGTGAAAATGATGCAACAGTAGTACTTGCAGGACCACCATGCATGTACAGTAAGAGTGCATGTTTCATTAATATCAATAGATGAATACTAATGATTCTGTAACTCAATTTAACTACTAATTATCTGATGAACTGGAAATCTTTCACATCAAAACAAGCTAATACATTAATTTGTTTTTTTTTAATCATCAGTTTCAAACGACAGTTAACAATAAGCCTTCAGAAACAAATCTACTTATCATGACGTATTCAGTCTTAAATCCTGCCAATGATGATTCTACCTACCTTCTCTCCTCACCGTCCACCCTTGTTGTAATGGCTCAGACGACCTTAACAATAAGAAAATGACTTGTTTTACCTTAGCCATTTTCCCTTTTAGAAAGCTCTTTTATGAATGTTCATTTTCTTCTTCTTCTTCTTTTTTTTTTTTTTTTTTAAATGGTGACATAAAATATCGCTTGTTACGACCGCAAAACCTTTAAAATATCGTTCCAAATCGGTGGAAATTGGAATCTATGACATGTTCTATGTTGAATTCAGAATTTACAAATGAGTTATGAGAGTTTTTACCACAAAAAGACTAGTAGTTATGAAGGTGAGCAAAGAGTGAAATTATTACCCTTTCATTTAATAGGGTCTCTCTTAATTAATTTGGAGCCCTGTGGAAAACCTGATCTTCTGAGCCATATTTAATACGCAAAATGACCTGTCCTATTTAATGGAGCAATGCTTGCAGATGGTAGTGACTGTATTTCTATCTTATGATCTTATTTAATATTGTAAAGGATAAGATCTCTTTCTACGGATGCCCTAATCAGTCATGCCACACTTCTTGAGACACGTTTGTTGAGATGAACAAAGGCTTATCTATCCTTTACAAATATAAATGGATTATTGCAGTGCAGTTTCTCTCAGGCCGAGAACCTCATTCCAATCTAATTGAATTCTTTTGGATGGTTAAGCTAGAAGTGTGAAATGAAGTGCCAGTGACCTTCCTCATGGATTTATGATACTTTTGTTTTATACAAGTTGGCGTTTGGAACAAAAAATTGTTGCTTCTGACAAAGTGGTGGCAATCTTCTATGTAGAGATAATTTGACCAAAGAAATCTTGGATTCGAACCGAGTAAGGATCCTCTACTCATCAAAATAGAGTTGTTTGCTCCTTTCACACATCTCCATCACACATTAGGAAGGCGTTCACCTTTGAATTCTAATCAGAAGCGAGCCCTTCATTGGGCACTCTATGATTCTAAGCTTTGTTCGTCCACATTTTCCCCCAACATCCCATCCCCTTGTAGGCCCCAAGTCCCCTTAACAGGTAAAAAACATAAGTGTTTTCTGTGAAGATCCATATTCTACACAATAGAATGCCTCTTTAATCCTATGATTCAAGATAGAAAGAGGTGAAAAGCAACATAAACAAATAGGGAACAAATAGGGAGAACTGGGAAGATTAAAGTAAAGTGCATTGCTCTTAAGTCTACTGGGAGGATCATTACCCTAATAATTTTATCTGAAGCAAAGAGGACAAATGTAAGTAGGAATCATGTGCACAAAGAACCCGTTTGGTAAAACTGAATTTTTATATATGATTCATCTCATTAGTTGCTCTCCAGGGGATGAAAAGCATGGACAAATCTTGACTTAGAGATTTCCACCTAGGCTTAGCATGCTCAACTAAAACGATTAGGGCTTAATTATAGGCAAATATAGGCTGTAATTGATGTTTCCAGAGTCCTTTATTGTCTAAAGTCACCACTAATTGATTCCTTAATTTCTTATTACGAAAGCCGTCTCGTGTAGCTTATATAACCTAATCATAGACCCCCACTAATTGATTCCTGGGTTTCTTATTGTAAAAGAAGTTGAACCTTGAAGCTTCTATCATCTGATCCTAAGTTTTCCGCTTCTCGATTTGACAGCAAAACCTTCTTGTTACACCAAACATTGGCTCGTCTAAAAGATCTTATCAAAATCGATTAGCCAGCTTACACTTACCTCAACCACATCCTCGGGTACATCCTCGGGTAGGTTCATATAATTAATATAAAAGCGGGACTTCACCCCTGACCCCAAGGGAATTCAAAACCTGACCTCCTATGTAGAAGCGTTAGTCTTCGTCAACTGAATCACCCCTCAAAGTTATCAAAATTGAATGTTCATTTGTTGCTGATCACCGGTAGTAAACAAAATTTTCAAATATATCATGACTAAAGGTGGAGTGAGGATTCAACATTGAAAAAGCCATAATGTGCGTTCTACCCATTACCCTTTACTCTTAAAAAAATTATTTCTTTCCAATATAAGAAGGCCCAATTGGTGATATTTCACACTAGAAAGAGGATCAAAAAATCATACCAATTTTTTTTGGGGGCGAGGGGGGGAGAGGGAGCGAGGGGAAAGCATGGCCCAATGGACTCGTGTTCAAGCCTCAACTAGGCGTCGACCTTGAGATCAAGACATCCAAAAAGCCCCTCAACAGACATTACTAGATAGAATTAGCTAGAAAATTTACTCCCAAGAGTCTGCTTGTGCAAAAACCTACGGCACCACGTTTGCCCTTTTACTCATGTTCTAGCCCCGCTGGCAGGACATACCTTAAAGCATGTCGCTGGCCCTAAGTGCCAGCAACCAGGGCAAAGCCCTTTTTTTTTTTTTTTTCCTTTTTTGAAGTGAAGAAAAAAAGTACAAGATATGGTACAAGCAGTAATCCCTCCTACCATTGATCAATCAAATATCCTACATTTTATAACAACAGGAACCCCTTGCCCCTCCAGTCTCTGACCAAAAATAAATAAATAAATAAAGTTATACATCATCAGATCGACAAACTGACCTCTCCTACAGAATAAACCCCCAACCCTGAAACCAAAAGAAAACAGAGATTTTATCGTTGCACAATATGACTATACAGCTTAATGGATTTGCTAAGTGTCTCGTCAAAACCGACAGAAATGCTCACTTCTTCGTTATCATCTCTTGTGGAACTAATCTTATAAGTTAAAATAGGACATAGAGCATGGTGATTAAGAGCTTTGACTATTTGTCAGAAACTAATTAAATCAGATACGCCAACCACTGCAGGAGATTCCATGGAATGGTCCCTATCATCATTGTGTGAAAGACCTCCTGTAATGAATCTCATCCCATTTTCGCCAGTAAAAAATTTTAAGGGACTAGAAGAATAGCCTGGGCATTGTGCTAAGAACAGTGGATAGAGAGAGATCTTCTTTAAAGCTCTTGTTAGCATAGTCGAGCTCGCCCAGGGTTCAGCAGTGATTCTGACATTACCCATCCCTGCAAGAAAGTAAAATCGGAGATCAACTTTAAGGGGGCAAACGAGGAAACAGCAAATGTGAAACTACGGATAGTTGACATAAGTGTTTACCGTTCAGGTTCTCATAGTAGTCCCCCATTATTTCAAACGAAAATAATATACAACAAGATATTAAAAGCAGAAACGAAATTGTATTAGAGTAAAACGCCAGATATTTGCATGAGTTGCCATTCAAAGTTTTGGAAATGTCTCCTCAAAATACTGGACACTGTTTACCACGAAAAATGGGGGGTTGGTTCGGAAAAATTGCGGCATCTATAGACTAGAACTTGCTTTCCTCCTCGTTCAACCTAATCACTTTTGTTATCATGATACAATCTATATCTATATATCTATATCTATAAAAGGGAAAATGGCACATAAGTTCAGTCTAATACCTTTTCAGCAGCTTTCCTCTTAAAGAAAACATATGAATTAGACACCACTTTGCAAGACTGCACGATATGAGCCTCAAGATCAGCAGCAGACAGAGGAGAATGAGTTGAAGGGGATCCATCAAAATTGGTACCATCAGATTCACCATATTTTGAATAAGAGCTATGTTTATTTGATGAACGGATGTAATGCAGAAGCACATGGGCCTGTATCATCCAACATTTTAGACAAGACATGATCTCCGAATAATATAGCAAAATACAACTAGGATAAGATACTACTTCAAATACTCACATGGAAAGCAGCTTTTATAATGTCATCCGACTTCGCTTGATCCTTCAGCAAGGCATACACATTACCCTTTGAAGGATTGTATGTAACAATGTACTTCTCTTTCTGTCATGTGTGTAAAAGGAAAAATGAATTTTAAATAATACAAAAAAAACAACTCTTCAAGTGTAAGTGCATGAGAGAGAGAGAGAGAGAGAGAGAGAGAGAGAGAGACAATCTGAAGCAAAATTTCCATTAGAATCCTGATATTAGAGGTACAGTGATGAAGCATACTTCAAATAAAGGTTCTACAGCAAAATAAGAATTAGGATCCTGAAATGCATCTTTAAACCTCGTTCCTGTGAAAACAGCCACAACAAAAATCAGTTGAATTAAGGAAACAAATTTAATCAGCAAGAACAAATAAAAGCAGCCATGATCAGCAGATTCTAAATGTACCTAGAGAAATGGGTCTATTTCTTGTCCAAGGGAAACTGAATAAATTTTCCTTCATATTCCCCTCCTCCAAGGTGGGCACACATCCTGCAACATTAATAGGTGGTACAAAGAAAGCTATCAAAGACGAAGCACATTATCGAAGATTATATGGAACTTCAGCTAATGCAACCAAAGAACACATAATGAGGACATGAGATGAGAACACCACATATGCTATGCTTGCTTACGAAGGATTAACTCTAACCTGTCTTAAGGAATGATTCCACTGCCACAGTGAACCTAGCCCGGTTCAAAGTATGCAAAACAACAGACTTTACCTGGCCACAACCAAATCAAAGGCAATGAGAAGGAACTAATACAACTTCAAAAAGTGCAAAAGAAAAAGAATGGCAACTGAAGATGCCAGAACCAAACCTCCTGGTAGGAGCTAAGAACATATCCACATGAGAGGAGTGCAAACGTAGTCACCAAGCTCGGATTTCTTTTTGAGATCATGATACTGAATCCAGTTCCAAGCTTTGCAAAACAAAAAGATAAAACAAAGTCACCTACTTTAGCTTGAATTGGAAAATGTATGAAACATGTAGCATCCTATTCTTCGGATAACAAGTTTGAATAAAATCAACGCTAAGATGCGGAAAGTCCCAAGCAACAATTAGAGGCTATAAGTCAGATAAGTTAAGAGCATCATACGCAAAACATCTAAAAGAACAACATATGCAAAGAACAGTAGGAACTTTAAGTCCATACCAAATCTGCAATATTTCCAATGCATTCTCCTTTAGCAGTCACATCCCCAATGTTTTCACCTTTGGCAAAAGCTTTGTAAATTGGTGTGCGAGTCGATGTTGATGTCACAGCAGCCACATTCTATGAGTGAAAGGAACCATAAATAAGCTTTTCTCAAATCTCTTCACAAAAATACATGTGAAACACAGAAGTGCAGAGTCCAACCTTGGCCACATTAGCAGCACAAGCCAATGGTAAGAAAAGGTGTGGCACAGCAGAAGTTGCCAACTCTACCCCCGCACCTAACTCCATCAAAAGATCACCAGCAAACCGAAGCTGAAACAAATTTTAGCAACAGTATATAAAATGGGATTACAGTAGACAACAATGTTCATAAGAAAAATAGCACCAATTTCAACTGCAACATTACCTGTTTCAGATCATAGTCAAATTTCTTTCCTTGCCGTGCAAAAAGCATTTTACCAACACGACCTGCTCCATCCTAAAAATACAACACAACATAAGTTTTAACTTGAACGGGAAAAAAGTATAATTTTAATCTCTCTTAACATGCCAAAATATAGAAGTCATGCAACTTAACACTCCTTAAAATTACTTAAATGAAGAGTGAATAATGTAATAGGGCAATTAAAAGAAAAAGAATAAAAGAATAAAAATAGGCCAAACAAGATAGGAGACTCTAGAGATATTAATTGGAAACAACTGTTTGGATCATCTTGTGTTTCATGCTCTGGATAAAATGTCACCATTTGATCTGGAAAGTGATACATTCTGAATCTGTAACTTTTGAACATGGAGAATCTTTTCCATTAAATCTTTTGGATAAGCACATTTTTCATGTTCTTGAGTTCTCGTATTTGTCCATGCCTCTTGCCTTCATGTTTTCTGTGCATCTAACTTTAAGCTATGATCATTTATATCGCACTGCCAGACAAAAAGAAATAATTGAACATAGAAATTTTTGCGTTAGATCACTCATCTAAATGCAAATATTTATTTCTGTCAAAGGATAGAGCTGCAAATAGACATAGTCAAAAGAGAAGCTATTTAGCAGTACGGAGATGCTGAAATGTGCAAATATTTTCCTTTTTTATAGAAATTTTGTTTTTCCCTTCATGTATTTATACTCAAATGCTAAATTGGTACTAGACCAACCACTTCAAAGTACATACAGATACATGAACATTATACAAGAACATCCATCCTGATTCCCGAGCTATCCCCAACATAACCCTTGATGTTGAGGCAATAGAGAAAGAAGTTTTCTAGAGCAAAGAAATACATGTCAGAGCATGTGCTGTGATTCCAACTACCTTCTCTTTTACACAGACTTCATAAACTTAAACAAATCAATAATGGACAAACTACATGAGTCTATAATGCCTTTCGCTAGATCAAAAACAAGTGCTTCACTTTGGAAGAAGCACCTGAGATGTAATTCATCAACAAACAATGTATTCGTTGTTGTCAACGCAGCTGTTACACGTCCAATTGGATTTCTTAAGGCATTGCAACGAGCCACCTAGATTTTAGACAATGAGATCCCAAATCATGTCAAGAAGAGAAAAGAGCACGACAGGAAGAAAAATAGGGAAAACAAGAAGAAGATTACTAGCAGTCAAAGCGGCAGAAGTGGCTGGATAAAATAAACCACTAGCAGAATATTGTTGTTGCTGCCAAAGAAAGTTATCCTCTGATTGTATCAGAAATAAAGGCTATCATAATACGCCAGAATGAAAGCTCAAACTCCTACCCTACAACCTTATAAATGGTATCATCAACATACTAGAGGTAACCCAACCAAAGAGAACTGGAAGTAGCCTCAATCAATTGAATGAGGGCCAAATAACCAAGATCAGTAACAGAACCAGCTCAAAGAGACAAAAAAATAAGGGTTTAGGGTAATTCGGTTATGTTGCATGGGATGCCTCTATTTGTGATCTCAAATGGGGTCTGTTGGTTTTAGGTGGAATAGTAACAATAAGGGTGTGTAACTTTGGCAATAATGGGATGCATGATGACATGATAAATATGAGCAATAGGAAAATCCTGCAGAGTGATAATTTTGGATATCTGAGATAAACTAGAAGACTATGTTGTTCAGAGGATTCAGATACTGGAAAGGCGTGTCCGTAGTTCATATCCATGTATTCATTCACAACATTGAAGGAAAATTTTCTCAGACTGTCACCAACCAGGTATGATATACAATGCAAAACTGAGCAGCTAAATAATTTCATATAATAAACCATGCATAGCGGAGATGAGGATGTTGAGATGGATGTGTAAGAAAATTATAAAGGATATATGGTAAGGAATGACCATGTTAGAGCTGGGTCAGTAAAAGCTTCAATCGATGATAAACTTAAATAAAGTCATTTGATGCATAATGGTCATTCTCAATAAAGGCCTACATACAACTCTGACCGTGGAGTGACTCATTTTATACTGAGAGAACCAAAGGAACCTAAGACAGCCATAGGAGTAGTAGTAAGAAAATAATCCCTAGCTTAAGCCTCATACCATGCATAACACCGAACAGAGGAATTGAAGAGCAAGGATCCATCTGACTGTCCCTGGATATGGTTGGAAAATACTGAAATATTTCTATAGAACTGCATTAAAACCTGGAATTTTTCTAATCATTCTTCAAATCTTTCAATTTGATACTGATTCAGAGCATGATCCCACCAGCAAACGAAGGACGATTATATGGAAGTATTTCCAGACCATAACAAGTTTGCATGTGGAGTATACCTTTAGAATCCAGTTAATAGCAACAGCCCCTGGAGTGGCTCTATTTCTGGTCACGCCTACTGAATTCAGAAGTGTCTGTGTTGTGAAAACACCCATTGCTCCACCAAAGAAATGCTGCAGGGAGCATGCAACAATCATTAATATATCAAAGGCAAATATAAAATCAATGGAAGGCTCTAATCAAATAAAATCGATGTTCTCTGCTTCAGAATCAAATCATACACTTGACTATTCCATGACAAGCCGTACTCCAAGTTACTAGTGCTACTGACAAGTAAATGAATACCTTCAAAGCTCTCCATGTCATGTATGGAACATATGCCGGTGTCACACTATCAGGGAAACCTTCAGGAGCTACATAAGATCTTACGAACGATATCAACTCCTGTACCAACGTACAAGAAGTCAGTAATGAAAATTTTTCCTACAACAAAAAAGACCAATAATAATAACATGGATCTTCCTTTATATCCATGGAAACCTTTCTTTTATCAATAATACCAACAGTAGTGTAAGTCGAAAAAATAATAGGCATACAAGAAGTAAAACACTCCAAATAAAATATGACGGCTGTATCTTTTCTAGCATCCAACAGAATATCATACTTAGAGGCTAAGAGGGGGAAAAACTAATCTTAGAAGGTTGATAACCTTGAAAATACGACCATGTGGCTGTATGCCCAACAAAGGCATGTCAAAGTGGGTCCTGATGAAGAACAAACAGCAAATAAAGTTTCCCTTTTATTATGAACAAGAAGGAACTCTTCAGCAAAAGGCATTGGCATAAGTACAGGCCATAGAACAAGCACGCCAAACGACAAAGTCATCTCCTTTTCTGCTTTTTTTCCCTTGACATGAGAAATCTTCTAA
Organism: Hakea prostrata; assembly: GCF_041222555.1. Classification (NCBI taxonomy): domain Eukaryota; kingdom Viridiplantae; phylum Streptophyta; class Magnoliopsida; order Proteales; family Proteaceae; genus Hakea; species Hakea prostrata. The sequence continues at coordinate 15,353,926 of NC_142606.1, read as the reverse complement.
TGACTAATATAGTTGCTCATACTAAAATTTAACAATCCATAACACTCGTTCATCAACAATCTCAAAATGATAAATTGGTAGCAAATTATGTACCTTCTATGATATTCAGTGAATATAGAACAGTGAACAGTGTCTAATATAGTTAATACCATACTACTCTACATATAAAGTACTATAGAGGAGTACAAGGCATGGAATTAAAAATTGGATAGTCTTCAGATGCATGTGACGCATAGTTACTCTCATTTTTGCATCGTTTCAGTATTCAAAAAAAATGGACTCTAGAGCCACGACTCGAATAAGTAATAACTAGTCAACCTAATTTGACAAAAGAAAACTAGGTTAATATAGACATCTACTTCTATTCTGAAGCTTAAAACTTAGAAAATTATGAGGCTGGGTCAGACAATATGAACACCCGAAGAAGATAAATCACTTCAGACCAGAACGAAAATGAGAAGCCAAGTAAAAAATGGGCAATAGTTTCTCACATCAATAGGAGCCTGAGGAGTGTGCAAACTAACAGTACGAATCGAGCCTCCCTTCAATCGTCCAGGACCATTTTTCTCGGCCACATACTGCCACCGTCTTCCATCAATCTCCTCCGTGCAGACGATTTTCAAGTTCGAAATTTTACAGTCCTCCTCTAGAAGCCCGATGTTCGACTCCACCCTGAGGCCACTGCTCTCAACAGCAACCAAAGAAGGAGAAGGCAACGATGCAGTTGCAGGAGATAGAGCCGAAGCAAGATTGGCGTTTAATCGAAGAGTTTCTCGTACCAGAAGCCGCGCATCTTGAGAGCTGGCAATGGTTTGAGCATGAGAACTGGGAGATTGCTTGATCTTGATCGGAGCCATCAGGAAAAAGAGACACTAAGCCAAGATCCTTTGTTATGGAATGAAAGAACCGAATATATCCAAGACAAAACAGCTTCGATATTGTCGACAGAAACGATGACGCGTCATTGGAGTCAAAGAAAGTGTCCCAAAGAGACAAAGACTCAAAGAGGCTCGCTCTAATAAATCTTCAGAGGAAGAGCGAAACAGATAATATATTAGGTTGACCTGTAAAACCTAACTTCGATCCTTTCTGCTCCACCCTTCCTCTCCAATCTCCATTGTGGTGGGCTCAAGAAGGAGAAAGCCAGAAACGCAGCCAGATAGGAGAGTTTCTGCACCTCTCTTTACTTGTCTGCGCTAAAATTTACTGTCTCTTACCAATATAAATCACCTTTTCGCCGTGTCTCTGATCTTTCGCCCTGTATTTTGGACGGGAAGGTTCTCGAGTATAAAATTCTTTAAATTACAAAAGTAATTCTTTCTTGGAATAATTATTGTCGCCCACTTTTATTATAGCTAATTACTAAAGGTATCTTATTTTTAACGAAATTATTATTGTCCCCTTACTGCTACCACCGACGTTAAGATGGTGGAACTTTCGGTGCTAAAATGAATTTTATTTTATTTTTTCTTAAATCGGATAAATTATTTTTACATTTTTTTTCTTTTTGTACAAAGGGGCTTATTAAGCCGGGGATGAGGATATTTACATGCCTTAAACAATAGTCAAACCCACAACCTCTTCACTAAGAGGTGTTGGTTTCAACCACTATAACAACTCCGTGTTGACAGCTACTTTTACTTAGAAGAAAAGAAAACAAAATTACAGCTTATGGAACCTTCCAAGATTGATAATGTAAAATTGTAAATTAGATGTTGTTTAAAAACAAAATGGAATGTAAATAAATAAAAATCATACTTAATCTTTTCCTTTCATAGTGGCTTAATATTGGAATTGCAACCTATTAGAAGTATATAAACTTTCAAATTTTGATAATCTCAAACTGAAAAATAAATAGCAACAATTAAAAAATAACATCAAATTATAAAGTAAATAAATAAAAACTAAAATATAAGGAGTTGTTATTTTTTATTATTTTATATTTTGGCTCTCGATTTAGGTTAAGGGCAATGAAGAAGGTCAGTTAGCAAGGTTTATCTTAGTCTCTGGATAAGAATATTATGCATGGCAATCTCGAGTGGTTGCTCAATTAGTAAGACCAACCTCTCATAATTATGATGTCAAGGGTTCGGATCTCTTAAAGGCCAAGGGCGTAAGCTATTCATAGTGAAGCTAAGTTAAATAATAATAATTATAATACATATAATTGAATCTTGAAAATCAGTAGGCACACAATGGGAGTACACGAGTCTGGATATTTCAAATATCTAGAGATTTCAAATCTATAGAGTCATAATTCATAAAATTTACTATTTGGTTGTGGAATGAAATATGTGGATTCATCATAAAAAACTATTAATTCGACGTGATTTTTGTGAATGCACAAATGTTTAGCGCTAGACGATGAATCTCTAGAATTCATTAATCTATAAATTTTCACACCAAACCCGTATAAATCTCACATTCATGAATCTAAAGATTTGAGATCTATTGATTCATGTAACCAAACAGACCCTGAGTCCACGAAGATTTAACGCATCGTAAGTATGAAGTCAATAATACTTCGTTACTATACATACACACTAAACAAGAATAATAAATTTCACACCAAACCAGTAATGATCTCACCTTCAATGGAGTGGATTCAACACCATCCCAGGTGTTCATGAAAGCTCTCGCTCAGTTTGAAGATCTTTGTAGTTCCCAACTTCTCTCGGTTAAGCCTTCGATATTGGGTGATGAGAGACGAAAAAAGAAGGAAGTAAGGTGGTCTAAGCCTTTGAGTGGGGTTGTTAAACTGAATTCAAATGCAGCTAAGGTAGGATCAAAAGGGGGACTGGGGTTTATTATCCGAGATTGTAGAGGGTTGCCGCTGGTGGCGGTGTCTATTTTAGCGAGCTTCACCGAGGTGCTTCAAGGAGAAGCTCTAGCACTAAGAGAAGGATTACTTCAGTGTTTGGCTGAGGGGTTCGAGATGATTGAAGCTGAGATCGATTGTTTGCAACTTTACAATGCTCTTGAAGACAAGATTCAAACCCCTATTTGTGTGGACAATTTGAAATGGGATATTAAGTACTTAGCTAGAAAATTTGTAGATTGCAAATTTCTTTTCTCTCCAAGGGAGACTAACAGCGTAGCTGACTCTCTGGCACGGAAGGTTGTCTCCTCACCGGGGAGGTTTGACTGGCCTATTTCCACTACCTGGATTTCTAGGTTTTGTAGCTCGGATTTATCTCATTTTATTTCAGTTGAATGAAATGTGGTTTACCAAAAAAAAAAAAAAAAAAAAAACTAATAACTTTGGTGTTGAATTGCGAAAAACAGTTTAAACATTTCAATTGTTTTCCTGATGGATTTAATGGATGTTGTTGGGCTCCATTCTAAACCACAATTTACACTCTCTATTGAGGTAGTCTTTGGTATGATTGTTGTTTTTAAAGCGACAACACCATGATATCATTCCAATACTTATTATTCAGTGCTTTGAACGTGCGCTGAAATTCAACAATTAAAAACTATTCAAAGTAGAATCACCAATAATAATATTCTTATGAATGTATATTTGAATTGTTTGAGTCCAACAAAAGAATAAAAAAATAAAGGTTTATTCTCCAAATTCCTCAATCGGATATTACAAAGTCATTATTTGATGTATTTTTTCAATATAAGTATTTAAAACCTATAAAAAATTAGATTACATAAAAATATAAATATATATATATATATATATATATATATATATTTAAATATAAAAATATATTTTATCAATTAGTTACCAAACATTTTCTGCATTTGGATTCAAAATAAATTAGTCATACTAATTTAAAAGATAGGTCAAAGTCAAATTTTTTGGCAAAAACTAGAGTAAAAAATGAAAACCATGCACAAAGAGCCTGAGATTTGAAATTATACAATGAATGCCAGTTTAATTAAAACTTTATATGTCACATAAGTGATGGTATATAAATTAATATTATCTCATAAAAAAAAAATGATATTACCTTACATGTTAAATCCAAAAAAACATGTCTCCATCCCAAAATGAAAAGATAACAAAAAAAAGTTGTCTCATCACTCAAAATTATATCTAACTATCCATTACAAATATACGCTATATTCTTTTCCAAAAAAAATTGTCCCCGCGTATATTAATTATATAAAAAGCGCCTGAAGGATGTAGTCGTGGTGCGCACAAGCTGGCCCGCATGAACCTCATTCCAAAAAAATACAGGCTACAATCTTGTTTCATAATATAATAATAAACAATATTAGTTATTATTTTCAATTATATATATATATATATATATATATTCTTCTATATTAGTTGCCTTTCAAATATCTATTTGTTTTTTTCATTTCATTATATTTAATATTTAACTAATTATCTATTATTTTCCCTCTTCCTCGGTTATAGGATATAGAATAAGTTATTTGCATGTTATTATGAATGAAGTTTTTTTTTTTTTTTTTTTTTTTTTTTTTTTTTTTTAAGGGTAGCTTGTTATGGGGTGGGAATTAAATTACTAATATTCACAGCCGAATGGTGATTAAACGATACTATCCTTTAATTAAACGAGTTAATGGTTTAACCTTGGAACATTAATGATTAACCACTATTTCCATAAAACGGGCTTGTATTTTATCTTTGTTACTTTTTTTTAGATCGTATGGGTGAAGGGAAAAGTTGTTGAAGAGGTTCCGAATTCGAGGTGGTGTAAATACCTTAATAATGGAAAACAATTTGAGAGGGATGAGTCACCCCCTATAACTATTAGTCAAATAACAAAAATAAATAGACCTATTCATAAGTTGAATCAAAACTTAAATCCGAACTCCAAGTTGTATTAATGTTTGAATAATTTGAGAATCGAAATTTGATTGTCGCACCCTAAGAAGAAAAAAAATGGTGAAGAAGATTTTTTTTTTCTTCAACTTATTATTTAGTATGTTAATTTATACTTTAACTATTCGGAGTTCATTTTATAGGGAACTCCATTTAAATAATTCCGTTGTATTTCTTCCAACCTTCTCATATGGTGATCTCATTGAAAATTATGTAAATATAATATATTTTTGATATAGCTATTTGAAATGAACACTAAAAAGTCCAAGTCCTCTTATCAGATACCACAACAATTGCAAATCATAACTTTATTCAATTATTTCTAACAAAGTAATACTTCAAAATTATTGTTTATAATAAATAAAATATGTCAATAATCACCTAACGTGTGTTGAAATATATGAATTTCTGTAATTGAAGGGTTCAAATAATCATTCAACTAATTAAAAAATAAAAATATATAATTTAGTTCGTATTTGTTATGAATTCATAGAAATAGAATGAAATACATAAATTTATTTTCTTATATAATTTAGTAGTATTTTAATTGCTTTCATTATGTCAAACTTATTATTTAAAAAAATAAATAAAATTATTGTGTTGAACTATAACTAAATATATAAAATAACTATAAGTCGTGACAATACCCACAAACATCCCCATTATCCGTACAAGAATTGTATTGTCCTTGATCATGCATAATGTACTTATGCGAGGATGAAATAAATCATGCACAATGTGTGAATAAGCTGGTTATACATCACCAAGAAAAAGAAAAAGAAAAAATGACCTAATGAGGTACTCTTAAAAAGTACTAGGTGATTAGCATTATAATAAACATCATAAGATTAAACATCTATTTGTGTTCACTTGATTTCACTTTTATTCACCACTTCAACTATAGTTGAAAATATTATCTCTCATTTTAATAAATTTAACAACCTTGCAACTAATGGTCGTCTATGAGCACGCCTAAGACGATTTTTTCTAACTTTGTAGATAACTATTAAATCTATTTGTAACTTCGTACAGAAATCTGAAAACTAATTAATTACCATTTTATCTCCTTGTACTAATCAATCACCGCGTCATATATATGAGACATTTTACTGCCCTCCTGTTTGATATTTGTTGAGAATTTTTTAGCGCCACCCCTGAGTTAACCCCTAATATTAATGGTACCACATGAGCTATTCAATTTATCAAACATACCCCCCCCCCACTACTACCACCATTAGTCTTATTTAGTATTTTACTTTTGTATTCATAGTATTTCACCCACATCTTATTATAAAAACATTTTTCATCAGGTGTATTTCTCAAACTTTGTGTGGATTTATGATTGATAGAAGAAATAGCAGATGGTAAAGGGAGACAAGCAAACAAGTCGAGTGGGTGTTTTTTTGCTCAGGGTTACTCGTGTCCAGTTTGAACTATGATTTCATAAGGGTATGGATATCTTTGATATATTTTTATCCTATAGGGGTCATTATTGATAATTTGGATAACTCAAGGTGGCATTAATTTTAAGTGGTTACTCAAGGCCAAGGGATGGCGTTGAAAATTTACCATATTTTTTTCTATACCTACATATAAATGGCCGTGTTTGTTATTAGTAAATAAATAAATGTACTATTAAAGGGTTGCTATTGGTTGGTAATGACCAACACTTGTTAGTAAAGTGGTCATGGACTTGACTATCCCTAATGGAATATTTAAAATATTTATAAAAACCACATAATTATATAGTCGAGGTATGCATAAACTGGCCCGAATTAACTCATATCTAAAAATGAAAAAATGATGTATTTTTTAATTGTTTACATTAGCCCTCATTCATTCCCATGGAAACATGTCACACCCATAAAGGATCAAAATCTTACAAAGCCTCCCTTCACACTTCACACCCTTAGTGAAAGTACATAGTTAACTCTTTAAAATAAAGTTAAGATTGATAATGTGGAGTGTAGATGGGGCATTTATAAGATTTTGATTTTGAAAGAGGTGTAAAGTGTTTTCAGTGAAAATGGAAGAGGCTCATGTAAATTTTGTTATTTATTTATTATTATTATTATTTTTTTTTGTATAGGTTTTCAAAGTCTTTTGGAGGATTCTCTGGTTATATCATCTATTTGTAGTGCATGTAACATTGCTCTAGATAAGATCAATAATCAATAGGGATGTCAACGGTGTAGCTTGGGGTTGTTTTAGGCTGGGTTTAATGGTTTTGGGTTCAAAAGCACTCAACCCAAACACTGCCCATTAGCAAAATAAAGTGTTTTGGGACGATTTATTTTGATGCAATTTGGGTTTGGCTAACTAACGATTTGGGCTAATGGTCTATACTCGGGTTGACTAACAGTTTGAGGGCTAATAATTTATAGTTAAGCAAGAAAAATAATGAGAATAAATAGTCGAGCATCCAACAACAAGAGCCACAATTCAATGGAAAACAAAATTGCTATTGATCAATTTTTCATTAAAAAAAAAAAAAGAAGGAAAAATCATTAAATGTTGTAGAAATCTCGGCCACATTATAGAAACCAATAACTCAAATAGTAAGTAGTAACATATAAATTGCAAGCTCATTCCTTAGGCTCCACCGGATAGTCCTTAAACAAATATTCAAACAAAAAACTCTTTTTAAATTGTAACTTGTGTTATAATTGATTGTCTTGAAATTAGGTTTTTGTTTTATGATAATGTTGATTTTTTTTTCCCTTCTATGAAATCCGTCTATTTTTAGGTTGGTATTTTGATGATATACAAAAGAAATAAATTTGGATAAATATAATCATACACTTAACTAACATTCTCATACTTGATAAATATTTAGTTAATTTAAACAAATTGGTACATTCATACTTAATCTTTTTAATTGTCTCTTACAATTAGTATAATAACTACGTGATATTTGAATTTATGTTAAATTTTTATGATAGTCTATACCAACTAGCTAATGGTAGTATGAACAATATTTAATGCAAAACTATAAAACGGGTTATAATGAGTTGTGGTTTGGGTACGGGATGGTGCGGGCTCTGCCACTCTCAGCCCAAACACAACCCATTAAAGTTTGGTTCAGGCCAGTTCGGGCTACAAATTGACATCTCTAAGAATCAGTGTCGTGGTGGTGCTATAAGACGGCGATTTATCGCATAGAATAATAAATCTGCGGATCTATTGATTGACAATAGATGTGAACTGATCTACTGCGATTTAAGAGAAGAGATGTAGTCCTTCTATGTCTGTCGGGATGCCAATGGTTTGGCTGATTCCCCAGCCAGTAAGGCTCTGTCTCTTTCGAGTGAGATAGTTTGGCCATTATTCGGTCCTTGGTTGTGTAGTATTAGGTGGGTGTTTCCTTGGTAGTTTATTCGTTAATATAAATTACTGCTTATAATTAAGGAAAAAGAAAAAAAAAAAAAAAGGATTACACGGACGAATGAGTGGGATACTGATTTTGGTCCGAAATCCTTACCATAGAATCTAAGTTAGGCCGGGTTTAGGTTATTTGATATCGGTTCGACTTAGGTTTTGACACCCGGTCCTATATTACGACTGCTTTACAAGGCAAGCCAGTCCTAATTGGGTCCGGTCTATCTTATCACTTAACAAGTTCTTTTTCATATCTCTTCCCCCGTTTTCACATTAGTACATTCTCAAACCCTAGATCTTCGTCCTTCAACTTGTTCAAACTGGGACCGGAGTTCCAACCTCTGCGGGGCTTACCTCATCTCTTCCCCATTCCTGCAGACTGCAGAGGGGGGAACGATGTTCCTGACAGAAGAAGACGACTAGCGTGGAGCGAGAAGAGAGTAAGAAGTAGAAGAACGGAGTTGGTTCCCGAGCTAATTGTCTGCCATTCATCTTCACATTTTTGAAGTGTCGAATCAGGTAATCTTCATTTCTGTTCTCGTCGAATACTTTTACTTAAATCCGTAGCAGGGAACATAGGTTTTGTTTTGATTGTTCTCTGTGGTAGATGCTTCTGACATGCCTCTCGTGAATGGTTAAGAATCAGACTTGGTTGCAAATTGCAATACGATAAAGTGCCCTAATGCCGTAGCTGTCTTTCTATATTTTGGGTTGATAGACATCTTTTCGATAGCTCGACATATCTTTCGTCTTAGACGTAAAGTTTGGTTCGCATAATATTTGTTTGGACATGCAATTGGACCTTCACTCGCGACTTAAAACTAGAAAAAATGCTTAATTGCTTTTAGGGCTCCTAGGACGGTTAATCATGATTATTGATTTTCATCTTCTTAATTGGCTGTTGTTAGGCGAAGGCCTATGGATGCAAGAACCTGTTAAAAATATTCCACTGATGTTCTGTTCCAGGCCTGGATATCTTTGTCAGGCTAGCTGCACTTATTGATGTGTTAGTGGGATTTCTCCATATCGACTTAAATTTGAAAACATTTGGGAAAGGGTTGTTTAACTAACTAGGTGATCTTATATTTATATATTATTATTATTATTATTTTTTTGGGGGGAGTGGGGTGGGTGGGTGGGTTGTTGGGGGTTTGTTGTGATGGGGTGGGTGAAGAAGGGAACTGAAGATGTCAGAATTGAATGTACCTATAGTGTGTATCAAAATTATCCTTTGTTGTTTCTCATTTCTTAATCAAGCACTTTTGTCGGTGAGGCGCAACCGCATAACAAGGGTGTCTGACCACCTTCCCCTTGTCTTACGTGTTTTCTTCTATTTTCTTCCTCTGGAGAAGATCTTATACCATTCAAGCTGCTTTTCAAGGAGAGCTTGACCGCTAAGCTGAGCTATCCCCAACCCAAATAATTTTGCTTCTAATCTTTTAATTTCTTAAGCCATATTTCCCCCTTTTCTCTGATAAACCCTAATATCTAACCTAAATCGATGCAAATACATTGCCTCGGATCAATCTAAAACCTATTAAGTTTCTAGGCCAAGATGAACGGGTCCAATTAGTACAATATTTGGACTTAAATTTATTTTTGTAATAATGTAGCACCGTTTCAATTGTAGAAGTGGGATATGTTTTCAAGAGTTAGAGTTGGAATCTTTGTTTCCTTGTTGTCTTAGTTTACTTGATTTTCTTTATTAGATAGATTTCTTTCGTGGGAAAATTCCAAGGACGTCCCAATATAATTTGGAAAAGCACAGACACCCCAAAACTATGCCAAATTGACAATGACACCTCAAAAATGTTTTTTTAATTTGCACAATAGTACACTTCAGTAGAAAATTTTGTTACATTGCCCTTAATCTCTAGTGACTTTACAGTGTCTTCTTTTCTCCTCTATGAGTTCCTTTACCGCTGTTTGTCATTTATATTATAAGATATAGAATAATACAACTAAAGATATATTGTCATTTCATCTGATCAACGGTTCTAATGGAAAAGGGGGCGACTGCCAATTTAGTAGAGCTTTGGTGTGTCTTGTGCTTTTCAACAATTATCTTGGGGGTGTCTTTGAAATTTTCTCTCTTCCCCCCCTCCTTCAAATAGCTTGTATTAGGATGATTTCGGAGTACAGTGAATTGAGTTTATGTTTTGAAAGAGCATGTCTGGGTATGTGTAGAAGTGCACCCTTCATTGGCCCCCCCACCCCTTCTTATGTGGCTTCCCTCTTCCTTCTCTTCCTGTTCTTCTAGTTTCCATCTGTGTAAGCTCACCATAGCAGACCTTTTTAAGATCTGCATTAACTTGGTATCAAAGCTGGGGATCCCCATGCCCACTAAAAATTTTCTCCCTTTATTCCCTCTCCTCCACTGATTTTACCTGCTATACAGCAGTTCCAAAAATTAAAAAGAAAAAGGAATACCGTTTCCAGTGACAAGGAAACAAAGGGGGCAGAGTAGAAGCGAAGATTGATTAGGCAATCCAGAAAAAAGATGGAGAAGACAAACAGAAAGTAGAGTTTTGAATTTCCTTTTTGAAGAAAAACATACCTGTTGATCATCATTGAGTTGACTGCAGCAGCAGGAAGTCGTTGATCTCCTCGATTTTCTCCTGGTTCCTCGCTTAGAGTTTCCTTGTTGGACCTCAATAGTTCAACTAAACAGTTGAAGAAACTTACTGAAACTTCACTGTGGCGAGTCATCTGCGGGTTGAATTACTTTTTTTCCCATCCATTGCAATTGCAGAAGGCCAGCAGCCCTTCCGCTGTCCCATTGCCCATCATCTTCCTTTGGTTTGAGTAAGAGAAAGCGAAATTAAAGATCATCTTAACCTATGATTCCTTTTGGTTCTTTATTTTTTTGTTTTTATCGCACCTAAAATACCCCTCATCTTGTTTTATTTACTGTTTTGCTAATTCTGTTCCCTGTTTCCAATTTTACCCTCATCTCCTTATAGGTTAAATCCTCATTGTGTTTCCATTTCAGTCTATGTATTCAAAATTCCGCCATTCTTTTATACAGATCCCTCTATTCTAAAGTCAACCTAGAGGAGGGTGAATAGGTTGTCACTAGTGAAGCGTGCTTGTCTTTGCAATTAATTAACAGTTAAAAAATTTAAGCTGTAGAGTAAAGCAAAGAGTCAAGACACAAGGATTTTATAGTAGTTAATTCAATTGAATCTATGCCCAATCTCTTTTAGAAGGATTTCACTAGTATGTCCACTTAGTATGGTGGGTGGGGGCACAACATTTTCCTAGGAAGTCTTTGTATAGGTAAGATCACCTTTACAAAATCCTTGATTCCGGGCAAGAGTACCCAATTACAATTAATGAAATAAATGAAAAAAAATTGCAAGCACTTACGAGACCTTAGGGTGATAGTTGTACACTACTTCCCCTGGAATGAAATGTATGTAATGAATGATCAATGTCAACTCTCCAGGTTCTACCTTGAGATCAACACTTCTACCTTCTTCAAGAAGAGGAATGGATCTCTAAAGGAATTTGATTTTGGGGAGGCTAAAAGGTTGTAATGATGGCATAATAATGAGGGTTTTTGTGGTCCTTAGAATTTTTGTCTTGGAATATCATAATAACATCCAAGGAAGAAATTTTGGTTGAAAGAAACTGGACATTTTTTATCTGACTCTTGGAAACTCAATTTTGGGCCTCATATGCAGTCAAATTGATTTGGATTCTTGCATACTGCCTATTTCAAGCATAATAAACACTATAGAACTATTAGTTTACTAAAAAAACACTGAAAATGTAACATCCAACTTTCTAAGAATATAGTACATCAGGGAAGAAGCGAGAATATTAGTAATTACTTGTCTATTCTATTCATCTCCCTCTTCCGTCTGCACCCTATACAAATGACAATACAAGTCCCATGATGTTCGACCCATATGGTTTTGGACGTAGACAACAATTGCATCTCTATACGTGGCCTCATTCACATGCATAAGATTTCCTGACGGGGGGAAGTTGTGAATCTCCAAACAAGGAACTGGTGGTGGTGGGCCTTGTGGCTGTGAAATAGAGTGGAAGATCTGCTCAACAAATGAAAGAGCACCCTGGCTGTCAGGAGAAGGATAAGGTCCCAGTGGCTGACTCCGATAGGTGACAGTGGGAGGGACACCATAAACTCCATAGGCTGCTCCATAACCATAAGGCTCCACTAGTGACTGGCTGGCCTGACCTTGAATATGATAGCCCGGAGGGACAGTGACACCATATGGTCCATAACCATAAGTCGACTCGGTAGAACTAATACTCTCCACAACAGTATCATATGAGAACTCCGCAGCCTATACCATCCGGATCCTCTGGAGGTGGAGTTTTTAGCATCATCAATGCTCATCGATCTCTTAGATCCCACCAAGCTCTCGGCATTGGGTGGACCGTAGGACCCATATGATGGCGTGTCCTATGTGCTACAGCCGTGTTGTCTCCCCTTCCCCTTCCTCGAATATGTAGAGGAGACATTTTGGCCTCAAGATGCAATTCCGGTATGGTTTGAATCCTGTGTCGCATGGGTGAACTGACTCTCGCCCATGAATCTCGGTGGTCATCCTCCCCACCTTTGACTCTCATGTCGTGGTGGTGGTTTGTCCCTAGGATCAGCTGAATCCTGATCATGAGGTCCAACACCCTCCTCATCCCCTCCATCATCACCGCCATCGTCATCATCACCACCATCGTCGACTTCGCTGGAGGCTTGAGTCACCTCATCCTCAGTGTCGGACCAAACAATCAAATCCTCACTCTAAGTGGATGCACTAGGGTGTGGCACGAAGGGACGGGCGGGCTCTGCATGTGCCCTCCTCTTTTGGGCCATGAAGTCCTCCACATCAGCCCCCATTTCCTCTGCAATCTATCTACTGGGACGACCTCCCTCCTCATCCAGCAATGGCTCTCCACTGTCCCTGATCCAGTCAACTACTGGGTTATCATCATCATCCATCTCAAATATATCGGCCAACTCGATATTGGCACTCTCTTTGTCCATCCCCTGTTTAATATGATCCTCTCTCAGTCATCTCTCAGTCTCATATTGTAGTGTATGTAGACAAGGTCCTCTAAACGCTTCACACTCAATCGGTTGCGCCTCTTCGAGTGAATGAGGCTGAAGGTGCTCCAGTTTCGCTCACAACCAGTGGCAGAACATGTTTGGGAGAGCACTTTGCTTGCAATCATACTCAAGTGGTGTAAATCATGTCCAAATTGCATCCACCACTCAGCTGCAACAAACATAGGCTCTAAGTCATTTTAATACTTAAATAATTAAATTAAAGATAGAATATAATAATTAAATGTATAATGAAATAAATGAATGAACTTACCCGCAGGGGCGGATTCCTGTCCCGATACTGCCACAGAACGATCGAAGTTCCCTGTGGCATCCCTAAATGCCTTTATCTAATATATAAAGAGAAAAAACAATAACTAGTTACTACTTACTATGTTAATGACTTAGTATAAAACTATTAATTGTGAATATCAAATTATTCAAATCACTATCTCATCTCCATAAGGATGATTATTTATTTAACTGGATCCAGTTCCAACTTCTCCACTACAGTTTGGACGGCATCCATCAAATCTTGCCTCATCCCAAGATTGTCCTTGTAATGGTACTTGAGGTTTAAATAGTATGCTGTGTAAGAAAAAGTATAGCATAAAAGGAAATAGTTAATGCTTAATAGTGTGATAATATAATGAAAATTAAATTAAATACTAGACTTAACAACTCACCAGCCTTATGCAGTGGATGCTGCAATATAGACTGCCATCTAATTTCAATGATTTGGAGGACTTTCTTGTTGCCGTGTGGGTGGACTTTAGCAACTTGCTGCTTCATCCTCTCTAATGCAGCAAATATGTGTGGTAGAGTAGGTTTTTTCTGTTGATCTACCATCCTCAACACATGGACCACAGGCTCAAGCATCTTTACCACTATCCTCACATTGTGCCAGAAAGTTTCATCGAGTATGGTCAACTGTGCTCTCCTTCCTCCCACTGATGAAGAACCCTCCCAGTTATACCATTCCTCTGATGTAAACATGCTCCTAAGGCTAGTCTTCCTACTCTCAAAGCTCTGCAGTGCTATCCAATTAGTAGCAAATCTGGTTATACCTGGCCTCGCTAACTCACCCTTACACTTGTCCCTCATCAACCTTAATGCATAGGTGTGGTTATATATGAAGGTGCTAATATGTCGAGCTTGCTCCATGGTCTTCTTCATAAGCTTAACCTTTCCGATGTCCTTCAACATTAAGTCAATGTAGTGAGCAGCACATGGAGTCCAAAAGAGCTTATATCTGTCCATCCATTAAGACATCAATACAAAGTTATAAAGTGTATATGTAATGTAAATATATGTATTTACAAATGAAAATTAATACTATATGTTTAGATACCTGGAGTTCTCCTGCATCTTCAACCCAACTTTCTTGTAGTTGGAGCCATTATCAGTCACAATTTGAATCACATTTTCCACTCCAACGGTCCAACCTCCTTCACCACTTGCTTCAATAATTTGTAAATTTATTTTGCATCTTTCTTCTCACCGAATGCATCTACTGACTTGAGGAACACTGTCCTCCCATCACAATTCAACATGAAATTGATGATGGACTGTCTAGTGGGACCAGTCCAACCATCAGCCATCAACCATCACAATCACTCCATAATGATTCCACATGGGCTTTAATCCCTTAATATACTCATTTAAGTCCTCTTTATGCTTAGACAAATAGACATTATATATCTCATATGGAGTGGGGCCCTATACACCTCTCCCAGCCCTGCCTATCTCCTCAATCATATCTCTATAGTAGGGCCCCTGGGCTGTATGTGCTGGAATACTATGGTAATAAGCCCATTTGGAGAAAGCCATCCCCACTTTTTCCTTCACACTCCCCCATAAGTGCTTCAACTTTCTCTGTTTATGTTCAGGCCTCGCAAATAGGGCCAGATCATTGCAAAGAATCTCAAGATCCGGATCTGTAGGATGTGCTGACGAAGCTCGACTCCTTGTAGGGGCCCGTGGGATAGGAGCCTCCTGCCTCACACTTTGAGTCCTCCTCATAGGGACTTGGGAGCCACCTGTGCCTCCCATACCTACTGGCTCTCTAAAGGACCCACAACCCAGACCCCTCTGTTGCCTCCTCATGTCATCAACCCTCTGTTGCTCCCTACTCATCATCATCGCCCTCCTCAGTTGATTGGCCTCTAGATCAGGGTCACACTCTCCTGGCTCATCCATACTATAATCCTTAGGATCTGGAAGGTCATATAAGCATGCATCCTCAAACTCATCCTTCTATGTTCTCTTCTCTTTCCTCTTTTGCTTTCCACCACTAATATATGAGGCCATTACCTTCTTGACCTTTGCGGGCACCTTTGGGCACCCTATTACATCCCTGTTGCCACCAGCTAGATGTACCTTCAATCTAGTGGCCCCACCTCCTCCTATTTGTTTCTTACAATAATTACACTCGTTCTTCCTTCTATCAGCTGTCAGTGGCCTCTCATGTTACCAAGTTATGTCTGACATCTTTGAAAGAGAGTGCCTGATACAAGAAATATACACTAAGTTTCTTGAAAAGCTCCACAATATGTTCAAAAAATGACATACATGCTTCTAATAATAACCTCTTATTTTTAAATATAAAAAAATATAACTATATAAGTATTTTTTAATATATAAATAATTTAAAAATATATAAATACACACAAATTATCTTAAAAATATCCACAACATGCTCCGAAAATTGCATACATGCTTCCACTAATACTCTGCTATTTTAAATTTAAAACAGAAATTAATTATTTTTATAATTGTTTAAATATATATTAAATACAGTAAAATTACATAATTAACAGAAAAACAAAATTAATTCAACACCATCACAGTAATATGGTGTCTCAACTCTCACATACATTAATTTGAAGCTTATACATGTACTATACATATACATTTTTAGCAATATACATAATTTAGTAAATAATTTTTAATAACAGAAAAATAAAAAAGTAGGAAGAATCAAAAAATAATTTTGACACTACAAATTCATAAATCAACACTCTAAAGTAAACATACATAAATTTGGAAGCAATCTAAGATGATTTAAGGCACAAATGAAACAAAAATAAAAAATGAGGAAGTTGGTCACTCACCTTGCAAGACTTGAGAAAATGCACAAATGTAGTGTTTGAAGGGAATGGAGTTGTAGAAATTAGGGGTAAAGAGGGATGAAAGCAAGAGAAATAAAAAAAACTCAAAAACAGCTCGAAATGTTGCAGGCGATATCGCTCGAAACAATCAAAATGGCTCAGTAGGTCGAAAATGGTTTGAAACAGGTTATTTTATAACCTGCGCAGGTATCATTTCAGCCTGATATGATTTCTGGCCGAAATTTCGACTTGTATCGTATCGACCAAAATATCGGTCGATACGAAACAATACAAGGCACCTTTCGTGCACGTACCTGTATTTCCTTTCAATTTGGAATTTTGCAGACATTTCGGTCGAGATTTTGATCGAATTTTTTTCCATGATAACATCTAATAATAGCCAAAAGACTGGGTGAAAATGGGTCCCATTAGATATAAAGTGGTCATATTTTTGAACTCATGGTTGACCTTGGGTATCTCCCGGTCGATCTGCTCATTGTAGCCGTTGGAAACTAGCTGTTAGAAGGCCAGTTGTCTCTATGATTGATTGTTAGTCGATCGTGATCATCGACATGGGGCTTGGTGGTTTGTCGATTGACCAAGGAGGCAAGGAGTCTTCATGGCACGTACTGAGTTCCTTGGCATGTTGGTGGTTGATCAAGCTTATTAGCTTATGGACCTACGGTTAACTGACATACAAACTGTGGGATTTTTAGGGCTTACCAAAAATTACTTTGAAATTCCGTTTACACCTCAGCCTCTTGAAATCCCGTTTACTTCGAAATTCCGTTTACAAACCGTGGGTCAATAGTCCTTTTGCCTACATGATTAGTTTCTTAAAATCCTTAACTTGAAAAAATGCTTGGGATTGCATGTGCCACTTTCTTAATCTATATGCATGGTCTTCAAGAAGGTTCTTTTCGTCATTCTTGATTCTTGAACTTGTTTTGCATGTGGGGATGTCTATTCATTGGTGTTCCACACCTTGAACTCTTAAAATCCATCTTTTCATAGTGCTTGGAGCCTTGGACTGCTTTTGTGCAGTTTAGACACTTTCCTTGGTGTGTTTGGCTTTGTATATTGACATGTCTATCTTAAACAAACGAGTAGACCATTAGTTCTCAATTATATGATTGTCAAAACGTTTCAAGGGTAGTTTGGTCATTTCCTTAACAATCTCCCCAATGGTCAATGTCTACTATGCTGTCATCCATTTATATAGTCCTACTTATCAATAAGTCATTGTCATAATAAACCTGCTACATGGAGATTGAAGATGATATATTCCTTTCGATTTGTAATGGGTTCTGAAATATTCAAGCTTTTTTTTCTAACTCGACAATTGGTCTTCAGGAGCTTGCCAACATTAGCAACAATTTCTATGATATGGTCCTCTAAGATGAAATAAATGTGGAAGAAATCATGGCCCATGAAAGTGACAATTAAATTGAATTACGTGGTCCAGTCAAAGCTGTATTAAAGAATTGTTAGACAATTTTGCTGGTGGCCGTGAAATACCGTGCACAGATTTGCATTGAAGAGACATCATTTGCTAACGACCATAAGTCAGTTGACCTTTAGATGCATTGGATCATTGCCCTTCAAAGTCAATATTGTGGATGTCAATTGCATATTGTTGATTCTTTCATTTTACAAAACTTGGTGAGAAACATCAGGAGAGTTGACGTAGATACCCTGCCTTATATGAATCCGAACCTAACTAGGTTTCCAGACCAAGATGAACTTGGTCTAATAAGAAGAGTATTAGGAATTTAATTTATATTGGTACAATATTACTCTTTTAATTTTAGAAGTGGGATCATGTTTTCAAGAGTTAAGAGTTGAAATATTTAACTCTCTCTCTTCTTACTTTACTAGGTTTCCTTTATTAGTTGGTTTTTTCCTTTTAAATAATAGATGTATGTGTTAGGATGCCCATATACGGAGAAGTGATATAATCCAGATTGAAGGGACTTGAAGAGCTTTGGGTAAACCTAAGATAACTTTAAGAGAAGTGGTAAGAAAGGATATGCATAGCTTAGGCCTTGTATCCAACATGGCCTCAAACAGAATTGATTGGAAGGCAAGAATCCATGTAGCCGACCCCATTTAGTTGGGACAAGGCTTATTGTTGTTGTATGTGTTAGGATGAAAATTATTATTAGAACAAATTGAACTTATTGTTTTGGGAGGGCTTGTGTGGCTGTTCGTGCATGTGCATCCTTCCTCACCCTCCTCTTGTGTGACTTCCCTCTCCCTCTTCTTCCTATTCTTATGGTTGTACTTTGTGTAAGCCTCAGGAGAGGTCTGCATTATAAATTCTACAAAATCTGATTATTACTTATTTGATCCTTCCAAAATTTAAACTATATACATCTTATAGCCTCCCCATCGATACTAGTTACAGCCTATTTTCCAAAAAACCCTAAATTAGACCCCTTACTAGCTGCCAGCTGGTTCAGTTTAAGATCTTGGAAGACTGGTCCCCAGTTGTTCCTATTCAATATAGGGCTACGTCAATGCCACCCAATCCCCCACACAAAAAATAAAAAATAAAATAAAATAAAATAAAAAGAGTTATTTACATGGCACCCACTATTATTAGGGTGAGACAAGTGTCCTCCCACTATCATAGCCTAAATTGCATGGCACACACTTTCAAAATTACAAGTTACCCACAGTTGGGAGTTTCGGTTAAATGGTGTGTAAAATGACTTGAATGCCCTTTGGGCAGTAAAATGACTTAATTATCTCCATTTAGTACCCTCCCATACCCAACCCTTAGATTCTCCCTTCAGGCATCTTCTTCTTACCCCTCGCTAGAAACTGCCGACCACCCCCAGAAACCACCACACCTCTCCCTGCCGGCGACCACCCCCGCCCCCACCCCCCACCCCCACCCCCATTTAGTCACCCCACTTCACTTCTTCTTCTTTCGCTTTTGCCTCTGAATCGGTTCATTTACAATTGCATCCCATAAAAAAAAATCTCATTTTCTCATCTTTAGCTTTCCAAAAAAAATAAAGAGTAACATAACCTTGTTCCTCACTCTTGCAGTATGCATTGATCAACAGATAAGCTCACAACATTAGGACTAGCCATTGAGCTGAACAACTCTTCCGCAACATTGATTCTTCCTTCCAAACAGTACCCATCCATTAAGGTGACCCAAAACGATAACCATAGCCATTTCAAAGAACTAGAAATCCATTTCAATTGCGAAACAAGAATGAAAAAGAAAATGCAACTTCAAAGACCAGATCTAAAATGGGTTGCAGATTGAGACAGATGAACACCCAAAACCTTATATCCTAGATCGGGTCAATCGGAATCCCTCATTATAAAACTAATTGAAGTAATTTGAGATCAATCAACAATTCTGGACTCCCAAGAAAGAAAAATAAGTATAAAAATATCAGAGATCTGATGAACTTGAAACACATGATTCATTATCATGTGAAACAGTTAACGAAATCCGAGTGCAGAAGAACATACCTTGTTGAAATCGCAAGGAGTGACACCTGGGACCCTGGGAGATAAAAAGATTGGCCATATGTATGGAATAAGGCAAGCATGGAGTGCTCATGATAACTGTGCCCAAGGAAGAAGTGTAGAAGCCTCATGTTAAGACCATCAATATCTCTGGTTTATTCTTAAATCCCGATTCTAGTGTATGAAACCCAAAGTATTATGTAGTGGTTGCTCCTATGTTCATTTTAAGAGAAAGAAGGGAAATGGGGGTGAGCGGTGGTTGCCCGGTGGAGGTTGGCGGTTTCCGGCTAGGGATGGGAAGAAGATGGGTGAAGCACCCACCTAAGGGCTAGGTATGGGAGGGTATTAAATGGGGGTAATTAAGTTATTTTACTGTCCAAAGGGCATTTAGGTCATTTTACACTCCATCTTACAGAAAATCATAAATGTGGGTAATTTGTAATTTTGGAAGTGGGTGCCATGTAATTTAGGCCATAATAGTGGGTGGACATTAGTTTCACCTTAATAATAGTGGGTGCCGTGTAAAAAACTTAAATAAAAAAAATAAAAATGAACCAATGGAATAAAACCCCTTCAATATTTCAATGGTATTCTCATCTATGCTGTCTACTTTTATGTTCTCTGTATTGTTCTTAGATGGATTTGCCTTCTCAGCCCTTGGTAAGGAAATTCCAGGTGTTTGATGAAGGGTCTCTGTGACATCAAGCAAGATCCCGGTTTTTTTGTGGCATTCGGCCTACACCAATCCAGTCCAGCTCCTGCATCCATGTCAGTAGCAGCCTGCATTCCTCCATACCCTTTATCTCCATCCCCACCCTTCCAGAAGAAAAAAGGGTGGGGATGGAGGACTAAAACAAAAACAACCCAAACAAAACACCCCTCCCCAGGCGACCCCAGAGGGGGGGGTCTTACTCTAAAATCAAGAAACCCCAAACCCAATAACTCCCAAACCAGCCATCACTTCATTTCAGATTTGAACCATGCAAACCCCAAATCACTACTGACCTTCATTCCGAGTCCACAAACCTAGATATCAATTCTAGATTTGAAATCCTAACTTTTAACTCCAAAATCAAGAATTTCAGATCTTGAAATTTAACCTTAGGAATTCAACCAAACTTGGTTAGCATCCCCGGGGGATTGCTATACTACCTAGGTTTGATTCAAGTTTCAGCCCAAACAGAGAACTCCAAGGCCTCCAAAACAGCTTTTAGGAATTCATCCCATGTCTCTCCATGGGCCAAGTATCCTTGAAACCCTTTGAAACTAAACCATTCTTCCTTGAAACCCAGCCACATGATTTTAATGGGGATTATTACATAAACCAGCTACAACTTCTACCATTTATTTCATCCCAAAGTAGTCCATTTTGCAAAATACCATCTGACCGAAATTACCTTAAGCTAACCCCTAATTGATAGCCGGTTCTTGCCTAGATCTTGGTTGCTGGCCCTAAATTCATTGAGGCTACATCATGGGACCTTTTGCCTATCCACGCCTCCTCCCTTTCTCTTTCCAAAAGGATTTTGACAGTAGAAAACCTCCCATTAAAAACTAAAATTGCATCCTCCATAACTGAGGAACCAGTCATCAGAATTTGTTTGGGGACTTCAACTGCACTGTTGACCCCTTAGGCACTAGGTTCAATCCAAATTACAGCCCTTAATTTGCTTGGTAGCCCCTTTGACCTAAGACTTTTAGTTTCCATCAATCTCCCCCTAAAGTCATCTCAACTCCTGAGAGTCCTCTCTGAACCATTGACTACTTTCTAAGTTTAAGCTAACCCCCTGACTTTTTTTTTGGTTGGGTTGGGGGGAGGGATGAATTAACCCCTCTGACTTAGTTCTAAATCAAAGCTAAATACCTGACCACTTTGGCTTTTGGTTCTAGGTCTTCTCTGTTGGTTCAAACTTGAGGAGACACAACCACCTATCATGACCAATGCCATGTTGGGTTCAAATTACTGTACAAAATAGTTTATTTGCTTGACTGAAGCTATTGTCCATAATCTAGGGGCTAAACCCTTGAACCAAGAATTCCTTTAGCCTGCTTGAAATTTCTGAAACCCAGCCCTATAGCTGAAAATCATAGGTAATTTTGATTTAAAGGGCCTTGGCAGGTTGGCCCTCATGAAATTTAGGCTATGTCATCTTACCAGCCTATACTAATTTGGTGTCAAAGTTGAAGGATTCGTCATCATTCCCTGAATCAAACTTTCTCTTCCAAACAGTAATTTCCCCCCCTTTCTTAAACACCCAAAAAAAAAAAAAAGAGAAGAAGATACACTGACTTCTTGAATTTTTGCACTCCCCCAAATTCAAGAACTTAGTTCTTGGGCCAATTTATCCATTGGAACCTTACCAAATAGAAAGATCCTTCCCCTGTAATACCTACAGTCTCTCCAAGTTTCAGTCCATTCTCTCTAGAATATTCACTTGATATCTCTTAGATCCACCCTATTGGCTGATTATGCTTAACAGCTTGGTTTGGCTTTAGAAGCAATTACTCATAAGAGTAACTACTGTACAATCATACCATTGGATTCTCAAAGCAATCATACATCCCAGGAACTCCATTTGAAGTTTTCCCTATTTGTCACTTCATAGACTCTGTAACCAGAATTGCAAGAAGCACCATTATTTTAAGTTAAAAAGTTGGCTTTGACAAGGTCTTGGTTAACTAGACCTCATTCAATGGAGGCTACATCAGGCCCTCTATGACTTCCAGTCCCTTCCCTTAAATTACAATCAGACAGAGCCACTCCCTTCCCTTATATTGCAACCAGACAGAGCCACTCCCTTCCCTTATATTTCAACCAGACGGAGCCTGTACATGTTGCGGTGGTAATCAATAATTGTGGTCATAGTTTATGATCTTGTCTACCGGGATCTGTTTGCTTTAAATGCTTACTGTCTGTGAGATGAAAGGTTGAGTTCATTATTTGTTTGAGAATGTTAGCATGAAGTCGTGAGTGTAGATGTGTAAATGATGGATACCTTTTTGGAGCAAGTTACCTAGTCAATACATTCAACTTCTTTGCTAGGAATAAAAGCTAAAAATGAAAATATAAGTTTTAAAATAAATTCATAAAAGTTTAAATGCCAATGAATCGTACATAGAGTCAATAGAGGTATTGATAACACAGTTTTTCCTGGATAGAGCTATGGATGCCAATGTGGCAATGTGTGAGACATGGCAGTTGCACTGGCACAATATTTGCACTCATATTGCTCATATTAGCTTCATTTTTCAAGGGTAGTGGACCTAAACATTCCACTTCATGTTTGAATGAACAGCAAATTACATATAGACTCCCTGGATCTACAGTCGATTACATCATCTACACCTTAAAAGAATTCAATTACAAATACCCCCTTACTATTAAGTGGTAAAGCTAAATGATGATATTAACAGTAAGGGGGCATTTTGTAGTTGATTTCTTTTTAGGGGTAGTAGATGTAATTGATTGCAAATCCAGGGTATCTATATGTAATTTGCCCTTGCATGAAAGCTGTGAAATCTTGTTGATCAAGCAGAAAATGCTTCTTAATGTTAGTAATACAAATTGAAAATTAGAGGATCATGAGATCTAAATATAAGCAAACCAAAACCTATCCATCCTACTCTCTAAAAGACCATATCTTTTTCATGTGACATTAATTGCTGGCCGTTGAGTGGCTTTGCTCTACTGTCAGGCTAGGAGACATTTTTGCATGTCTACTCAAGATACCACTTGAATGTGTATAGTTATTCAATTGCCTTGCTGGTTTCTTTCTTCTAATTGAGAATAAGATGGGAAAAGACCAAACAAATATGCATTGGCCGCAAGCTTGCTTATAAAAGTAAAGGCAAAGCTGGTGCCGAAGGCTTCCGCACAAGCAGTCTTTGGTTTTTTTGGGATTTTTTTGGGGGGTGGGGGTGGATTTTCTGTGCAGCCTTACCCCAGCAATTTTCGCTGAGAGGCTGTTTCGATGCCTCGACCTCAGGCTACAACTGTGGTCCCCCAACAATTGTGCCTAGGCGAAGCTTGCTCATTTCATAATTATGTATTTTTTTAATGCTCTTCATTGGCAGGGTAACATGGCCCTCAAGGGAAACAAGAAGAAAGTTGAGCCTGCTGCTGAAGCATCCTCTGAAGCATTAGAATCCAAAACTGGACACCCAAAGTCATTGAAGCCTAAACGTAAAATTGTGAAAAAATCTTCAGAGCAGAACTCTTCAAGGGCGACCCTCAAGGGGAATGAAAAGAAAGTTGAGCCTGCTGCTGAAGCATCCTCGAAACCATCAGAATCCAAAACAGGAGACCCAAAGTCATTGAAGCCTAAACGTAAAGTTGTAAAAAAATCTTCAGGTCAGAACTCTTCAGGGACAAAGGGTTCTAGTGCTCCTGCGCAGATAGAGGAGAAACCAAATCATGAGAAAAAAGAAAAGGATGCCAGTGATCAAACTAAGGATGACCACAAGAAAAATTCACAGGAAATGAACAAAGGGAAGAGGATCATCAATGAAAAGATTGTGGCGGATCAGGATCACAAGGACAAGGAAGAGTTGGGTGGGTTGATTTTCATGTGCAATGGGAAGACCAAACCAGATTGTTTTCAGTATGGGATCATGGGAGTACCATTGAGCCAGAAAGAGCTTGTGTTGGGAATAAAACCGGGCCTGAAGCTCTTCCTCTATGATTTTGATCTCAAGCTTATGTATGGGATCTACAAGGCAGCATCTGATGGTGGTATGAGGTTGGAGCCTGCTGCTTTTGGTGGAGCCTTCCCTGCTCAGGTTTATTTCATAATATTATTTCCAAATGCATGCACCTTTATGTTTTAATTTATGGGTAATGATAATAGATAATCATCTGTTGGGTTTCTTCAGGTGCGGTTCAAGGTTCACAAGGATTGTTTCCCGCTACCTGAGAGTGTTTTTAAGGGAGCAATCAAGGATAATTATGATGAAAGGACAAAAAAGTTCAAGAGAGAGCTTACCGTCCTGCAAGTGAGACATCATTCTTCTACAATATCAGAATTAATGTTTGCGCATATTATATTTTTGACAATGTGAATTGTGCCCTCGCAGGTCAGGAAACTTTCCAGTCTGTTTCAGGCTTCACCTCATGTCCAGGCAACTGCACATTCCATTCAGGTTCCTCCACAGCCACAACTTCTAGTCCCAGCATTGCCAACTTTTCCAGCGGTGAATGTTTCTGAGGGCAGAAGTGAACTTGTGCACCATGCAAGAAGGGAAACGTTACCAACTGATCCTTACTTTCTTGATGGCGGCAGGAGATACTTGCTGCCGTCTAATAATGAAAGTGGGCCACAATCTAGGGAGCCTGTTTTGACTTCTGGGGAGGTAGCTGCTGTTCCACGCTTCATGACAGAGAAAGAATATCGAACTTATGGTCTCTCAAGAGAGCGGCATACCTTTGGCCAGTCTGCTTCTATGACTCATAATGCCTTTACATTAGACCTGTACCCAAGGGATCATGAAAGGGAGAACCTTCTGAGGCATGCGGGTCCTCAGCATATAGAACCAGTCTCTAGAGAAGCAGACCAAGTCCACCATGATCCCCTTTTTCTTAGTGAGAAAGATTATCGAGCTTTTGGACTTCGGCAAAAATCACCTTCATCGATCCCTCAGGCTGCTGTAGCCAGTAATGCTTCCAGAGTTGACGCCTATGCAAAAGATCCATATTACCCGCATCATTATGGTTCTACATCCTTAGATACATATCCTTTGGCTCCTAGGGGGCAGGCAAGGAGAGACATGTATCCCACCAAATCTGATTACCCAGAGAGGGGCTCTACTGATTTCTCAAGTGTGGCAGATGAAGCAGGAGGATCATATTCACAATATGCTTTTAATGGTTTGACTGAGTACAATGAAAAACGTCACCACCTTGGGGATAGACATGAGCTTGCATCCGGATCAGTCTCGTCTAGGTACTCCTTTGATGGTCCGTCATTGACTTACCGCTGACCAAATTGGCATGTGTTCGAGCTTCATTTGGTACATCCCCAATTCTTGTGTCTTTTTGGAGATGTCACATTTCTGGGTTCAAATTTATGGAGGATTTGCTTACAAGTGAACTGCTGTGTGACCTGTTGATCTGATTGAGCTATTTAAGCATACATCCTCCTCTTTCCCCCAACCACCACCCCCTTCCCCTTCACCCTTCCTTTCATGGTGTAATCTGTAGGTGTTATTTTTTTAGGAAGAGTAATTAACTCCCATGTCGTCATGTAACGTAGATTCA
Organism: Hakea prostrata; assembly: GCF_041222555.1. Taxonomy (NCBI): domain Eukaryota; kingdom Viridiplantae; phylum Streptophyta; class Magnoliopsida; order Proteales; family Proteaceae; genus Hakea; species Hakea prostrata. The sequence continues at coordinate 15,327,812 of NC_142606.1, read as the reverse complement.
TGCAATTGGGACAGGTGATCTAATGAACTGCTTTTCTTTTCCTTCTTTTTGTTTCTGTTTTGTTTTGGTGTAGTCCTTGCTTTCTTGTATTTTGATCAATACTTTTTGCCTGCTGTTGTATATTTTGCTGTCTCTGTAAGTCTTCTTTTTGCAGCTAATACCCTTCTTACTGATCCAAAATGTTCGTAGTATGCTACTGTCAGACCTCAAATTGCCCAGGTACAAAGAACAACTTGATTGAAGTCGACTGATCTTGCCAATTGTTGACTGACGCCCCCCCCCCCCCCCAGAAAAGAAAAGAAAGTGCACTTGATTTTCAGACTGTTCCTCTGTGTGTATGTCTCTGTGTTTGTTTTGTAATGTGTATATTAATAGCTTACATGATCCTTTCGACCAACATGATCTCTCAACATTGATTTATGTATAATTTTTTTTTTTTTGACATATTTTAATTTGTGATCCCAGATCTCCCAAACAACAATTGCATGTGAAAGAAAAGAATCTCTGGTAGCTCCTTTTTGTCAAACTAGGAACTCTTCTCATTGGTTACCCAAAAAAAAGAAAGAAAAAAGGAACTTTTATCATTTAGAAAAACTCATTCAAAGATGCATTGGGATTACCATACCATCTGTGGTTGAAACAAGTTTTCTGCAAGTGATTCTTATTTTAATAATTGAACACAGAATATTTGTAATTTTGTATTTGAATCAGGTAAGAGTGAGGTTCTAATGGTGGTGGCTCCTCATCAGTTAGGTAAAGCTTCTGCTTTTTCCTTTTCTTTTTTTAGAGGATAGAAAGAGGCAAAGCTTCTGCACATGCTCTCAATTACACGACAGGACACAAGTTTCCAAAATGAACAGTTGAATTTGTCCTCCCTTCCTAATTTCCTGGTGTTTCATTCGAGAGAAATGGTTTTTGGTCAGGAGAAAAAAAAAATTTATGAGAGAAATGGTAAGAGAAGAACATTATTATCATCATCATCATCTAATATTGAAGCTTAGATCGGGCACCCATGTGATTTACAATGATGCCCACTTAAAATGATGTTAAGCTAATAATCCGGTTCTATTAAATAAGAACCAAATTCGGGGCATTTCTTACTGCTGCTTCTTCTTGTCATTCATGATCCACAACTCCAAGAGATCTTTGTTACTTTTCGGGTTGACATTTTTCAGATCGGACTCAGTAGCAGTACAAAATTGGATCGGTAGTATTGATTACTGGCTCTGGATCTGGTGTAACTCATTACTGGCTTGAGAGTGGTTTAATGTGGTTCACCCCAATTAATCGTTGTATAAACGGTTCAAATTTCTTATTGGTAATTAGAGGCATGCAATTTTTTAATTTAATTGAAAATCAGATTACTATTTTTAAAAAGATAAAACACCCCCTCCTCTGTATTTTTTTGTTCCTGTGCTTATTCAAATCAAATAAAAACGCGTATTATTGAAAATGTAATATATACCTTGTGGATTGATTAATTATTATACGTAAACATATCCTGAACTATTGTGGTATTCAAACTTACTATTATAATATCTTGAAAGGCCTTCTAAGGTGAGATTGGAGTGAGACAAGTGGTAGTTGTAATTGTGTAATTTAACACCTCAAAATTTTGTATTTATATTTTATAGAATTTATCATCACAGGATTGTTCAATTGGTAAGACCAACACCTCATAGTAAAGAGGTTGTGGGTTCAATTTTGTCTAATGGTATATTATGTAATACTCCCATCCTCAATTTATAAACATCTGCTTGCTATAAAATAAACAAATAAAAAAAATAAAAAAAATAATATTGTTGACTTGACTCTGAATCCTATACTTTGTACAAAGAGAAAATTTTATAATTCACATACTTAGATTCATGATAATCTAAAAACAAAATCATCATTTTTATAAAAACTCTGAAAAATGTATGAACCTATATATTCTCTATTCCTCATTCAAAAGATTATTGTTTATTTCAATTAAAATTTATTTTTCGTGTGGATAGAGGATGAAAACTCAAATTGCCTTTATATAAGAATAGTTTGGAAGGATTTCTATAATATAAGTAATTCAAATTACTAGAAAAAGGATATAATTAAAAGTAATTACTTCAAAATCTAACCTTAAAAGAAAATGGGGACATTCTATGAATGAGAAGTCAGGGCTCAAATCTCATTTAAGCAGGGAATTGGCACCAAAAAAGTAGAAGAAAACATTGAAATTTCATTATGAATACATTCAAACCCTCATTGAATTGGAACTTCCTTATGAATTTACTACCCTGGTTAATGACAACTATTAATCTATCATTTTTAGAAATTATTGAGTGGGGTATACATAATAAATTTTTTTTTGGAGTTGGAAGGTATGCATAATTATTAGAACCAATAAAATGGGTTAAGAAACCATAGGCCTCAAATCCACACGATGACACTTGGCATCTCAAAATTCTTTCCATTATGGGAAATCATTATCAATTGGATTCAAATATAGGAAGTTCAAAAATGGATATAGAAATGCTGATTTGAAAATTATTTTTGATATCTACTAATTAACTTTTAGATTAAATGGTTTCCAAAATTCTCACGTGATTGGATTTTCAACTATAAAAGAGTTGGGTGAAGGAAAAAGAGAAAAACCTTTAATTACGGAAAGACAGCAAAAGGGCAATTATTTAGAACTAAAGATCTGAAGTTAATCAAAATCGTTGTGAATCTCGGCGCGTTTGGAGGGAGTTTTGATTTTCTTGTAGTGTAAGAAGCGCCAACTAAAAACCCTAGAAAATTTCTGTTATATGTTATAAAATCATTCAGATCTGTGCATTTCTTCAGTCCTTCATAGTGGCTTCAATCACCAGATTCTGCGGGATTCTGCGCACACTGTAAATACGTTTGCTCCACCTTCTTCCATTTTCATTTCCTCTTCTTTTTCAGCTTCTTCTAATGGCTGAAATGTTTTATCATTAACATTAACAGGTAAGCATTTTGGTGGAAGTAGTGGATACTTGCATATCATGTTTGTGAATGTGACATTCTGTGCTATGTTGTAACTTTTTCTTTGGCTTACTTCGTTTTCATTATTATCATTTTTGCTTACTCAGAATGGTGTTCTGGCTTGGGTAATGGATAGAACGTGTGAAGCACAGAAGGTCTAAACTGAGTATGAGGATTCTAAACGGTAATGTTAGCTCTTTTGCACTTGGATCTTTAACAGCTAATCTCGACTCAAAACTCTCTTACTTTTGCTTTAAAAGCTATTCTCAAAGTTCGGATGGATTTGAAATTGTTCCACTATTCCCGGTAAGACCACAACCTGCTGCATGTATGTGAAAAAGTTTCGGTACTCCAGGGATCCATCTCCCTATTTGCCTGCTCTGGTTTCTTGGCCCGTTTGCCTCTTAGATATTGTAATCGTAATGATGGGGTTCGTTTTTTTCCCCCTCAACGCTCTTGTCCTTTTTTTCTTTCCCCGGGTGTTCTAATGCATGTCGATCTGTACCCATGGTGGTTGCACTTTCCAGCCTTCTTCTTCTGCAGTATCAAAACCCAGTCTGACAGTCTCTTGCTGTTGTTTACGTGTGCTTCACTTTAGAGTGAGTCAGTATTTATGAAACAGTTGACCTTCTATTTTCTTCTCTTCTCAGTTGGAATTTACAAGCTAGACAGAGTTAGCAATTTCTTAGAGCAAATTGGGTTGGGTTCCCTGATATCTCAATCAACAAAGAGTGATTCATATTTGGGTGGAGTATCAAAGAGTTGTGAATTTTTATGAATTGAAAATGAACCTAACCTTAATATTTTTGAGGCTAAATGCTGCTGATTTGGCTATCCCATGCAGATTTGGACTTTGAAAATGTTTGTTCATTCTTGGACTTGTCTTGGCATTTGCGTTTTTCTTTTTCAAAATAATTTTCTAAACAATAATAAAGAAAAGTTCGCAGGTGCTTATCCGTCCATATAGTTAGTGACCCATGTCATTGAAACTGTTTGATTGAACAGAAAGTGATGATTTTCTGTTCCTTTTGCGCTGCCAAAAATTCATTTGGAAAGGAGAAAGTCTTGCAAGGTTTTGTATTAACACTGCAAAGCTTCTGTCTCCTAGAAAATAGGTATGTCAATGGGTTGTAAAAAAAGGCTTGCTATTGGAAGGATTGTCATTGCAAAATTCAATATAACTAATTGCCAATGCTGGAAGTCATGGAAACGAGGGTTTATTAGAAAGATTTTCATTCTCTCCATTTCAGGAGCATGCAGAATCTAGTGGGATTGGATATGCATTGCTATGTGTACTTGTGCCCTTGCTTATGTGCTGTGAGTTCTCTTTGTTACTGATGAGAATGAAGTGTTTCTTCACTCTATATGATTTATGAGTGGCAAACATGGATCTTAGCATCAACTGTACACTAAAATTAAATTGTTTGTTGCAATTTTCTGATCATTACTACAATTTTACTTGTTTCTAAACTACACGGTTGGAAATGTTGTTCCCAACACAAGGTCTTGTCTTATTGATTCATATTCAATTTGTCAGTCTTATTGATGATTCAGATGCCCTGGATTACGGCCTTGGTGTCCAATTGCATATCATGAGGGGGACTTTGTAGACATGCTTTTCCAACCAGTATAGACTCATGTCTGTGTTTGGACAAGGCTTAGTTGTTGTCATCATCAAATCTTATCTCTTACTATACCTTTCCTCCTAAAAGTAATTAACAATCTTATACTGTGCATGGAAAATTTTCAGATGTCATTCATTTTAAGGTTTTCTGATTTGTGGAGTTTGTATTTTCATTTCAGGGTTGGAGAAATGAAATTCTAAACAGCTCAATGGATTTTCTCTTGTTAGTGTATCTGGACATATCTATTTGAATGGGGGGTGTCAAGTTGAAGTCACACTTCCACAAGCTATCCTTTTGGTAGTGTTGTGGCTTGATCTTCCAAACTAGGAGAAAAATGTCAGATATTCGTGTTGATCCAAGTGAGCTTCATTGGAAAAAGGACCTTAATGTGCTCCGCAAGGCTTCTCGGGTTTTACGTGACCCTGAAACTAGTTCTTCATGGAGGTCCCCTTTGAGTTCAAGATCCATCGCTGCTGCTTCCAGTTGGAACTGCCAAGATGGAACTACAGGAAACCGCATAGGAGCAAAGCGCATCAGTGGCTACTCTGAAAATGGTACTCACTTGGGTATTAGAGGTTCAAACAATCAGAAAAGAGTTTTTCTCTACAACTGGAATCAATCTGGCAGTGATAATGGGGTAAAATTAGGTCTTAATAAGTTTGGGCAAGGGGAATCAGTTCCTAGGAGTCCTGAAGATAGCTTGAGTGACACTCAAAAAGAGGATTCTATGAGTGACACGTTTCTCATGGACCCCATAATGGTCTTCCGATCCAAAGAGGCAAGCACAGTGATACCAGTGAGAAGACCTGTTAGGAGGTTGAAGAAAAATTCTGCTTCTTCACGGCAACCTATCAGCAAAAACTCCAAAAATTCAAAACGACTGGATATGCCAACTCTTTCAATTGGTGAAACAGTTACTTCGGTTGAGCAATCAGATGACACAGAGTACTGCAACTCTGAGGACTTACATGTTTTAACTCAGAAATTAGGATATACTCCAAGATCGGGTTCTCCATGGCTTCCCAAGTGTGGAAACTTGTCTCATTCATCCAAGCTTTTGAAAAGCATCCGAAGGGATGATTCTTCATATTCCTATACCCCAGCTTCAACTAGTTCTTACAAACAAGATGGGAAACGGAATTCAAGTATCATTGAGTCTTGGGATGGCACTACAGCTTCCTTCAATGGAGATGAAATGGATCAGTTGGATCTGCCGAGTCGCCAAGGATGTGGAATTCCTTGCTATTGGTCAAAGAGGACACCGAAGCATAAGGGTTGTGGAGGTTATTACTCTCCGTCACTTTCTGATACATTAAGGAGGAAAGGAAGTAGCATTTTGTGCGGAAGCCAGACACTATATCATAGGAATCGAGCATCTAGGCGTAGCAAGCATAAATTAATTTCGAGATCAACAGAAGGGCTGGCATTGTTGACTAACAGCGGTAGGGGATGCTCCACAGGCTCATCTGTTGAAACTGGAAGAAGCGATGATGAGCTTTCTACCAACTTTAGTGAGCTTGACTTGGAGGCATTGAGCCGGTTGGATGGACGGAGGTGGTCGTCAAGCTGTAGAAGTCAAGAAGGGTTAGAATTAGTAGCTTTGAAAGGAGGAGCTGAAGAAGGAACACCTGATCATATTAGAAACTTGAGCCAGAAATATAGGCCTAGGTCCTTCGATGAAATAATTGGGCAGAATATTGTGGTTCGTTCTCTTATTAATGCCATTTCAAGGGGAAGGATTGCTCCTTTCTATCTTTTCCAAGGCCCCCGTGGGACTGGAAAATCATCAACAGCCAGGATATTTGCTGCTGCTTTGAATTGCCGGGAAGACCCTAAGCCATGTGGGTTTTGCCAGGAATGCACTGAGATCATCTCTTGCAAGAGCAGAAATATCAGGGAAGTTGATTGTACAAATAAGAAAGAAATAGATAAAGTCCGGTCCTGGTTGAAAGATTTGTCAAAAAATCCTGCATCACGTTTCAAGGTCTGTGTGCTTGATGAATGTCATTTGTTGTCTTCTAAGACATGGTCAACGTTTATGAAGTTTCTTGAAGAACCCCCGCTACGTGTTGTCTTCATATTCATTTCTACAGATCTGGATAGCATTCCCCGCACTGTACTCTCACGGTGCCAGAAATATATCTTCAACAAAATTAAAGATTCTGATATTGTGACCAGATTAAAAAGACTTTCTGCAGATGAAAATTTGGACATTGAATCTGATGCACTGGAGCTGATTGCTTTGAATGCAGAAGGTTCACTCCGAGATGCTGAAACTATGTTAGACCAATTGAGTTTGCTAGGAAAAAGAATCAATGCATCTCTTGTCAATGAACTTGTAAGTGTTTTCCTTATGCACCCTTTGAATTCCCATGTTGTTAGCTTCTGTTTGTTTGTTTTGACAAAAAGCTTTATCAAATCTGGTTTTTTGGGTGAATATCGAATCTGTTAGAATTTCACAATCTGTAATCAGCCTAAGGACTGAAAGAATATTAAGAAATAAGAAGAATAATCAAGGGGACAGAAGAAGGCTATTGCAAGCAAGAAGGGTGCCCAAGATTGTGTTTTCCCCAATCACAGGTTCCTGATTTATGTTAGATTTGGATATCATAAAAGGTCTAATCTGCCCCTACTTAAGTGATGGCAGAATTACTATAAAAAAACTGAAATAACCCAATCTAACACAATGAGTAATGGCAGAATTGACCTTGCAGTCACTGCTAGGAACAGAAACCCTAGCCATCGCAAACTTTAACACTCTCCCTAAGATGGAGCATGCAAATCAAGGGCTCCAGCTTGGAACATGTTAAAAAATTTCATTACATTTGAGCATAAGTAGTGATGTAACCACCGAAGGACGGCTCAAGAAGGGCCGAAAGGGGTCCAGACCCAGCCAAGTTTTGAGGCAAGCCTGGGGGCTGAACCAACAAAAGGGTATTTTTATCATTTTTCCACCCCTTGATCGAATCCTAAGTAGTTTCAATTAATTCAGTTATTTATTAGTCCTTTTCCTGCTTTCCCTTTGTTATTTGGAGCCCCATTTTGAAAGTTATTTGAGAGTTTTAGTTTGAGTGGAAGTTAGTTGGTTGTGATAAAATTCCTTATCCAAAGGGGTTCTTATCTTTTAGTGTTTGTTTTTATTTTGAAGTTAGTTATTTGAGTCATTGTTTTACAATTAATTGAAGTTAGTTGGTTTCTTTAAAAGAGTTGAGTAGGAGTCTAGTCCTCGCTATAAATACCAATCTGAGTCTTGTAAGCAGTTCAGCCTGTTTGATGAATAAAAGTTGAGTTTGAAGAATTGGCTTTGAGAGAAAGTTGTAGGATTCTAGGGGGTGACCTGCGGCTGGGTAACGATGATTTAATTCATCTTCTTCAAGCATTCAAGCAACAGTTCCAGCAACCCTTTTCAGTTTACAAGTAACTACGGAAGCTCCCCACCCCTTCCCCACCTCCCCTAGGCCATCGCACCCCTACCCAGCCCCTTTCCTTAGAATAGCTTGCTATTATTGTTGCCCTTAATAGTTGCTTGGCTCGATGTCGCTTAATTTACTTCTTAGTTTGGCTTTTGGCCACTTATGCTTATGTAACTAGTTTGCTTTAATTGTTGCTCTTAGGTAATTGCTAGGCTCATTGCCTCTTAAGTTGCTAGTTAGTTGAGGTCTCTTTCTCGCTTTGTTTGGGCTCTGTCCCTTGTGCTCTTGTATTTTCTTTTATTCTCTTTGGTAATAAATTATTTAATCATCCAAAAAAAAAAGGGAGGCACCATCCAATACCAAGGTTGCAGATGCATCAAAGGAAGAGCTGATAACCATTAGTATGTCCTAGAGAATCAAAATAAATAGCAAATTAACTTAGAGAAATTTACTAAAAGCAACAATTTTGTAGTAGTAGTTAAAACCAAGGAAAAAATTTTGATCGATATGGTAATTTCGACCTTGAAAAAGGTCAAAATTTCCATGTTTCGGTCGAAATTTCGGCCGAAACTGGATATTTTTTATTTGACTCTTGAAAAGTCAATTTCGAGCCTCAAATGCACTCAAATTGATTTGAATTTTTGCATACTACCTATTTCAAGCATAATAAACACTATAGAACTACTAGTTTACTAAAAAACTACTGAAAATGTAACATTCAAGTATCCAACATTCCAAGTATATAGTACATGAATCAGAGAAGAAGAGGGAATGTTATTACTTACAAGTTACAAGTCTATTCTATTCAAGCCTCAAGGTCTCCCTCTTTCGTATGCACCCCATACAAATGATTTGAAGCTTATACAAGTACTATACATATATCAACATTCTAAAGTAAACATACATAAATTTGGAAGCAATCTAACATGATTTAAGGCACAAATGAAACAAAAATAGAAAAATGAGGAAGTTGGTTACTCACCTTGCAAGATTTGAGAAAATGCACAAATGGAGGAGCAAATCAAGTGTTTGAAGGAAATGGAATACTAGAAATTAGGTGTAGAAGGGGATGAAAGCAAGAGAAATCAGGAAAAATTTCAAAAGGAGATCGAAATAGCTTTGGCAATATGGCTCGAAATCACGATATGTTCTCGGTAGGTCAAAATATGCCTTGGTTTGGATACTTTATAACCTGTGGAAGTGTCGTTTCGGCCCGATATGGTATCGGGCCTATATTTCGACTCGTATCAACCGATATATTGGTCGATACGAAACAATATGGATACTTTCTGTTCCTACAACTACATTTCGTTTCGAATTCAAAAAATGCAGACATATCGATCTATTTTTGTTCCATGGTTAAAACAAGGTCCTATTTATCTGATGGTATAGGACAGCGAGTAGTCTACACACCAGTTGCACTTTGTTGTTCACAATAAGATCTTAGCATTCGCAAACCACCCTTTTTATTTACCAGAAGAATAGAGAACTGATGTCGATTCTGGTAAATAGGGCAACAGAACTAATGATCCTTAATATAATATTCTGTTTACCTAAAGAATAACATAATTGAAGTAGATTCTGGTGAAAAGACTGGCACGGGATAACAGGGCTGCAGTCGATTTAGATAAGTAGGACAGTGATACGAGATGGATTCTCCCCCCTAAGGAACTGTTTCACCCAAAATAACAAAGGAAGGAGTAGGGAAGCAATATGGCACCAGCAGATTTTTTTCTTCAAAACATGAAGACTCAATGGAATAGGGGCAGCAACAATTAAGTAGCGGCAGTAGTACTCACAATAATAACCATAAACTGTAGCAGCAATGGAATAAAAAATCCAACAAATTGTAGCAGCAACTTGGCTGATCCAGGAGCCATCTTAGTTCGCAACCTCAGAGAAAAAATGAACCCACCCCACTGGGTTTTTGTATTAGTACTAGATATGCAAAGGGATCACCTCTTTGATTTCCAAAGAGGGATCTTAATGCATGGATAAAGGCAGTGAATGGTGGCCGTGCAACAGGTAAGGAAAAAAACAGAAGAAAATCTGAGCAGTCAAGAGAGAAGAAACGGTTCCTTTGGTGATTACCATACTCTGATACCATGTTACGGTTTCAATGTCTGTAATCAGCCTAGGGACGGAAGGAATATTGACAAAGTAGTTGAAGAATCATGGAGATAGAAGAAGGCTGTCACAGGCAGGAAGAGGGTCTGCGATTGTGGGGCTACCTTACACTTTCTTGAGTTCACTCATTCGCACCATTTTGTCCAACTCACTGGTTTGCTTGACTCTATTAAGCCAACAACTCTTAAGTGTACTGTAACTTCATTAACAGTTGATCACAAGCAGGAGGAGGGCCTGCGATTGTGTGGCTTCATTGGCTATCTTGGCCTTCCTACACTTGCTTGGGTTTAGTCAGTCATACTATTTTGTCCAACTCACTGGTTTACTTGGCACTCTAAACCCAACAACTCTAACTGCACTGTAGCTTCACCAACACTTGTTGGAAACTTGATGTTTCCAATTATGTTTAACTTGCTCTATTCACTGGTCTTGAAGAACAAACTCAAAAAGGACAGCAGAATGCCTTTTGTTTTTATATGGTCCGGTGTGTTTTAAATAATTTGATTATTAATCAATTATGCTCTATTTGCCAGCCTTTCCCATCATTATTTTGAATCTCACATGATTTGTTACTTCTCCTCCATAAGGTGGGTGTTGTCTCAGATGAGAAATTGCTTGATCTTTTGGAGCTGGCCATGTCATCAGACACAGCGGAAACTGTAAAGAGAGCCAGGGAGTTAATGGATTCTGGGGTTGACCCAGTGGCCTTGATGTCTCAATTAGCAGGCCTTATTATGGATATTATTGCCGGGACTTACCACTTAGTTGATTCAAAAAGCAGTGGTTCATACTTCAGTGGGCGGAGTTGTAAGTACAACTTGCATGTTCTTTAACAAGAGTACCTTATGCATTTGAATGTTCATCATTGAAGGTTTTGGGATTCCATTTTCTTTCATTTGTTTATTTGTTTCTGTTGCTTTACGTTAGTTTATTACTGTAGGGAAATTTGTCTACCTGGTGTAAAAATAAATCTAGCACATATTCTATCAATTTAATTTAGTGGGATGCTTGAACTCTAAACTATTTCTTTTTAAATCAGTTGACTTTAACGTTGTATGACTTCTAAAACATAATTAAACTAAAGAAGTTAAATTTGTGTACCACCTAGGTATGCATGTTTTAGGCCCACAGGGGAGGCTATTACCAAGTAACCCATGGATTAAACAGTCCAACCCTTATATGATCCATTCCCGATTTCCTGGCCTAATTCTGCTATTTAGAAGCCCCCAAATTGTCTATAGATCTTCATCAAATCTCCCCTCTTACTAGCCAATACAAGAGTTAGCCTGGATCAAATTGCCTATAAACTTGGTTGGTTTCTCCTCAACTATTACTGGCTCTCCCTTTTTCCCAGCGCCCATGAAAATTTCATCTCCTTTGTATGTTGGAGCATACCCTTTCCAAGATCTTATTCGACCTTTCTCTTCCTTTGGGTCTTTATTATTTAAAAGTTTTGGGATGTGGTCCTCTTACCACAACTCTCTTCCAACTTTCGCTGAAGTTTTGGATAAGCCTGTCCATTGCTCCTTGTTGCAGCTCTTTGCTTTTGCAGAACAACTTAGGAACAAAGAGGCTCTAAAAGTGCATTTAGTTGTATAACCTCTAAAGTTACCTCCTTCTGCACTTGAACTCTCCTCTCTCTTTTGTGTAGGGAAGTTTCCTGTGCCAGAAAAATTGCATTTGCTGGTTCTAGCTTGGTGACCCAAATATTACTTTCACCATTCCATGTAGGTTAGAACTGATCCAGCTTAAACCCTTTTCTCGTCACTCATGATGGACCAACATCTCATATCAGCCCCAGTTTTCAAAAAGGAAGTGGTTACCTACTTTTCTTCCCTCTGTTTTCTTCCTCCCTTTCCTCCTCCTTCCCTTTCCCTGATCTCATCAACAAAATTTTCCTCTCCACTCTTATGGATTTTCTCCAAAGAGGAAATTCTCAAGTGGTCCTCTCCCACAAATCCAACAGAGTTCCTGGTCCCTATGGTTTTATGATGCAGGCATGAAGAAATAGATCGGCTAGAAGAAGCCCAAGAAGAGTTCTTTAGTTGCTGCCCAGCAATATGTCGGAGTTAATATATTTTTCACTTGTTCAATTGAAATTCTGGCCATAGATAAAAGAAAAATAAACAGGCATTTGAGAATCTGGCCTTGTATATATATGCATAGTTGTACCAGGTATCTAAGCAGCCCATTTAGAGGGGGTCCAGACACAAGTCATCCAATACACCTGGATACTTTGATAACTATGCTTATACTTACTAAATGAAATGAATACGTATATCATTGGCTCATGAGTAAACATGCCTCAAATGAATCGATAAATCACTGGTTTAATTTGATCCTGGAAGTTGAGTCATCTTGAAATGCTATTGATCAGAGTTGAATCTCCTGACAGGTTTTTGAATATTGGCCAAGTATGTGCTAAGATTCATTCTTAATAATGATTATTCCTGGTTTTATTTGTTTCACCACTCCATCTTCTTTGGTTTTCTTTCTTTCTTGGCTGTGGGTGTTCATGCCTGTCATTTGTTCTTCAGTAACTGTAGCAGAACTGGAACGATTAAAACAAGCTTTGAAGCTTCTCTCTGAAGCTGAGAAGCAGTTAAGGCTTTCAAGTGAACGCTCGACATGGTTTACAGCTGCTCTTCTACAACTTGGTTCTGCCTCTTCTTCAAATCCTTCACATTCAAGCAGTAGCAGGAGACAGAGCTCCAAAACAACAGGGGAAGATCCATCAGGCCCTCACGGTGAGGCTTCCACCAACAATAAGCAGCCTGATGCTTTGCGTTTGGCGTGGAAGTCAATTTCTCCTACTGCTTCAGTTCCTCAAGCAGTTAATGCATGTTCTAGCTCACACGATGATACATTGGCGGATTATTCTAGTTTGGAATCTAGGGCCACGCAGAACCGGTTTATGGATGTGTTTGCGTCAGGCACTTCTAATGAAGGGACTGCAGCTGGGAATAGGGTCTTCAGGTGCATAAACTCAGACAAGTTGGATGAAATCTGGGTGAGGTGTATTGATAAATGCCCTTCAAAAAATTTGAAGCACTTGCTGCGAGTTCACGGAAAGCTTGTATCAATTTCTGAAGTTGAAGGTAACTTCAATCCTGAGCTAGGGCATACTAAAGATAATTGCTTCTTGTAGCTTATAACTATGCTTGCTTCAGTTCTATTAGTGAAATTGGAAAATTTTATTAAATTTTAATAGTGTGTAAGTTTCTTAAATCTGATCAGTGCTTTCACGGTACTGCGTGGATTCTTCTTGATTCTTTTACTTGATAAGTTGTGTGTGGCTTCTTTTCAGGAACAATTTTTTTAAGAAACTTTACCACCAATAGTATTTCTTATTTTGTTCAGTCAGCAAAAATATTTAAAAGGGATGTTTTGATAGACCCTGCAGCAAACAGCATTTAATATAGTATATGTTTTCTTAGATTTGATTGGTATAAAGACTAATAGATAAATTATAGCTTAACCGGGCATTTTATGTAGTAGATGCTTTGTTAGATTTAATTGGCATAAACACTAAGAACCAAACTATAGCTTGGCTGAGAAAAGTGAAGTTGCAAGTTGATGACATGATCTATATGTCCATTAAGTGGGTTTTGGAAGATGGTGTCCTACCACAGTAAATACAAGTTTTTCAGCATTTACATATCAATGTGTTTGCCTTACCTATGATTTTCTCTCTTGACTGTCTGCTGCAGCATCTCAACCATTTACTAAATCTGAACTCAGCCAATAAGTCTTCCATACTTCCTAAATGAAATTTCAATCGAATAATAGAACCTATTAGGATTGTGAGAAGGCCAATAAGGTATATATCGTTAATATCTTGAGGCTTAACCCCATGGTTATCAAAGCAACATGGTTACCATTGTGTTTGAGGGCTTTCTCAAGTGCTTTGGCAATATGTCGGCCATATGGTGCTGCCTTGACGAACAAGGCATCCTATTTTTTTTTTCTAGTAAGCTTTTTATTTAGCTCAAATAAAATATTTGAAAGCTATAAAATTCTACTAATATGCTTGATTAATGTCAAAGAATCATTATATCCAGTTCTTTGAACTCGTTATCATGAACTGAATGAAGTCCACTAACTATTCATTTTTTTTGGGTAGAAGTCCACAATCCATTCATAAGACATTAGAATGAAGTCAATAATCAAGAAATTACAATCATATAACCACAAGGGGTCTGCAACTTCATGGTACAACTTAAAACACTTATCCAGAATAAAAAATCAAGTAATGTCAGATTATATAGTCACATAGTCACAGGATGATAAGCTTAACTGTCATAACAATCTGATTTGAATAATAAAATTTTTATAGCAGTATGCTACTGAATTATAGCCACCAGCCATACCAGGGCACCCACAATTACTGCTACCGGTGTAGAGCAGGAGCTGGAACTGAGATGGAATTTCTGAATTAAGGGTTTCGTCTGAGAAGAAGAGAGACCCTCTTTCAGTTTTGTTTGTTTGGTTGAGTTTGTGAGGCAATGTATGCATATAATGTTTGCCAGTTTATTTAATTATTTCTAAAAATTAAATAAAAGGTTGCATATTTTCATTTTGTTTTGTTTTGTTTTGAATGTTATGGTGCATTGCAGAGTATGAAAAACATATGCATGAATATTAATAACAATATAGTAAATAGAACAAAACAAAAAACTGATAAAATAATCTAAAAGTGCGTTTACAATAAAGAACCTGCATGCCTTGACCCTTGAAAAATGCCTGGATGTCAGATGCCTTGGTGACACTCCCACAACTATGCATAATCCCATAGAGCTGGTTGGAGGGGAAGGATCCATATCCCCTACCCATTTAGTTGGATCAGGCCGAGTTGTTATATAACCTAAGACACCCTAAAGAAATTACAGATGTTTGTGCAACAGATGAATCGGCAGGTTACAGTTTACCAATTGTTGTATGGATAACATATCATTGGGAATACCAGTAAATTCTCACTGCTTTTCATTGAATTTATTTGACTTTATGATGGACAAATCACTTATCAATTTTCTTTATATCCTCATGTCGTGCCTATTGCCTGATACCTCCTCAGATTACATTTCCTCCCAAAGCCTACAAAGATTATCATTTATCTGCCTGCTCTAAAAAGCCATTGAAAAAGGTCTAGCATCTTGTGCTGGTTTGAGCTAGAAATAATTTTATTCGTCTTATTGAGAGCAAGCAGTATGAGTATGTCCATGGCTCTCAACTTGCCTCTTCTATAACACTGTTTGTCCCCATTAGAACCTTCTGTAACCTTTAATTAAGTTATACTCATTTTAAAGTGCATGTGGTGTATGATGTCTGTGTCGTACCATAACTTCCAATAATATTTTCACTGTGTTTTCCTCTGATGATTATTCTAAAAGGCAATGCCGTTTTCTGTTCTGACACTACTATAAAGTTACAGAATTATTTTGTATCAATTTGCAACCACTACTGGGTTCAGTTGACTCTGTTTATTGCTTTGGTAACTTTGTCTAAAGGTCTAAGTTTTCCAACTTAAAAATTGTTAAATGGTGACTGGTATTCCTCCTATGATTCTTTAATCAATTCAGCTTCCTTTAATATCAAAATCATAGAGTGGTTTCTGAGTAGAGTTTTTTGAAAGTCTCCACAAAAGTTGCTTTTGTAATCCAAGGTTGTGAAAATATGTTGCAGGTGTTTTGATTGCTTCCATAGCATTTGTGGACGCAGATATCAAATCCAGAGCTGAGAGATTCCTGGGAAGTATCACGAATTCAGTAAGAGTTGTTCTGAGACATGATGTTGAGGTTATAATAGGACTTCTTCAAGATTGGGAAAATTCTGTTAACAGGCTGCAGCCGTTCCAGTTGACAGATTCTTTAATCCACCCTAAACATGTGGAAGCATCAGAAATAGAAAGTAAATCTGATTGTGGTAACTTAATTAATGGTCATGCTGATATGGATCCATACCAAAAGCTTCAAAAAGTACGCAGGGAAGCCTTCAACAGTTCTAAAAACACACTGCAAGGCGAGAAATTGGAGAGCTGTAATCTCTCAGAGTCATTAACGGATAGAACTTTCCTGACCAGAAGTGGCTTACCTGCATTTGCCAATAATGAGGGTGCTGGAAACTGTACTCTAGAGAAGCCTGAAACTTCAGTGCCAAGAACACTGCCCATCAGTGATGAGCAGCTACTGGAGACTGCATGGTTACAGGCTGAAGAGAAAGGCACTCCTGGGTCAGTTAGTCGTTTGAAACCTGAGAGGAATCAAGTCCTTCCACAGGATAGTGTTTACTGTCAGAATCAGATATCTTCCATGATGTTGAGCTTTACCTCCCAGAATGGGGATGATGAAGTGAATCATGAAATCAGAGCTTCAAAGATAAATGATAACAAAAGCAACCTTAAAAACCAGATTGGCAGAAGATTTGATCACTCCACCATGTCTCCTAGTGTATTGCACGATAGCAGCTTCCCGGGCAATTTCATCCAAGAGAAGTGAGTATATCATTTCCTGTGTTCATATGACATGCTATTGCTCCCATTTTCTCATTAAAGCTTCTTGGCAATTTGCAACTGTGAAAGTCGAACCCAGTGAACTTTTTGGTTTAGCTTTGTCCAAAGTGTTGACTTGTAGTATTTCTGGTTGAAGCTTAAGACCTAAATAGTGATCTGGTTGAACAGTAAGATATATCATGGAAGCAACAGCCCTCACCTCTTCAATAGTGATCTAGAGCTTTGTGCCGATCTAGACTGTCCAAGTTAGCACTATTTTGATGAACTATAAAAAAAATATTTTCCCTTTCTTTTAAATGATAGTGGTGGAATTTTCTCCCCATCAATGAATCAGGGTGTTTACTGAAGACAATTTTAAATGATAGTGGTGGAATTTTACTGAAGGCAATTTTACCAGTACCGGGTTCCAAATTAGTAGTTTTATTTATATGTTGGGATTTACAGTGATGGGGATTTATTTGTTGTCTGCACAGAAGTGGAAATTTAGCATTCTGATTAGATGTGTATCTATTGTCAGCAAATTCTAAATAACTGTCTGAATGTGCAATTAACCTAGCTTCAGATTCGATCTTTGTCTGTTACTTGGTGTGCTCATTTGTGCTGTCTCTGTAGGGGGTACGAATCAGGCCCAGGACCTGGAGGTTGCCTTTGCTGGAAAACCTCCAAAGAAATCAACAAAGAAAAGGTAGGCTATTTGGGTTATGCCTTTCTCATTCCCTAATGAAGTCTGATTTTTGATTGGGTGTCAATTATAATATCACTAACATTGCTGTGTTCTAAACAGGTCAAGCTAGGAACCCCAATTCGATCACGAAAGGCCCGGCGCTTGTTGTGGTTTGGACAATGTCAAAAGTCACGGAAGATAGAGAGTGTCAGAAGATGATCCTAATACAGTTACAAGAGTTAATCATCAGATCGGCTTCAGTTCTTTCTTATAAATGTATTCTGTATAGTAGCATAATTGGTCATTGTTAATGAATTTTCCCTCTTATATGCTTTAAATTTATTGGGTTGGAGGGTCTCATGATGGGTTTGACTTTGTATGTAGGATATTTATCCAATTTTTCGTCGGATCAAATAAAGGAAAATGGAAAGAAGCCAGTTTTGCCCTACTATCCATTGGTTTCTAGAAGTTGAGGTCCAAGTTTTTCGATCTCCTTTCATTTTCTATGGTTCCTTTCCTGGTCCCTTCTATAATTTGTTGTTCTTTTCTTCCGAATTAGATCCATGATTGTCATCACTGGTTATTAAATGGCGAAGTTTGGATTCATAAGACTGGGTGTGATAAGTGTCTTTAGTTATTGGAAATAGGGTTTAAGTTAAAAAGGTATTTGGGTCATTGTAACACGTCATTAGGGGTATTTTCGTCATATCAGAGAACTTTTAATGAGTTTTATGACAAAATCGTGGGTGCGTGTAAAAAACTCTTTTCATTTTCAAAATGTAAAATTAAATCGAAATCAAACCGGGATCAAAGAGGTCTCGCTCTCGTCCCTCAAGGCTCAACGGCTCAACCGAAATGGATGAAAGCGTCCCCACCCCAAATTAAAGGGAGAGAATGAAAGCGTACCAGACGAAGTAACAGACGAAGTAACAGACGAAATAGATGAGAAATCATGGTCGCTAGTTATTCTGAACAAATCCGTCCTTTTGTGATTCGTTGACTCATTGTAGTGAAGAGTGTGGTAACACGCATTAGGCTAACACTTTGTAGTGGAATGCTACAATTGCTTTCTTTGGTAATCTGAACTTCACTCTGTAGGGAAGACGATGTGGCTGTTTAGCAGGAAAGGACCATCTGGGTTCTCGGCTACTTCAACTGCAGAAGAAGTTACCCAAGGAATAGATGGAAATGGACTCACTGCCATTGTTACTGGTAAAATTTGATTTGGGTTTTTCATTTCTTCTTCTGTTTTTAGTTCAATTTGTTCATCGGGATACTAATTAAACTGTCGATTAAAATGGCTTTTGAATCACTTGTTCTTGATCGGTGGGAGGCGGAGTCTCTTTCTTGTGTCTCCTTTTTGTTCATCGGAACAGAGTTTGATTTTGATTTTATTTTATTTTATTCTTTACCATTTCTACTTGGTTTTATTTGATAGGGAGCTGTTCCAGTTACAGTGGAATTAATGTGAATGGAGGGAATTTTAGGCTTCTTAACTTTTAACTGCTAATTAATTTTAGGTCAGTAGGTCACTAGTTATCGATCTCTGCTGGATCTTCTGTAGTTCTATTTATGTCGCTTGAGAATGCTAACAAGAAATAGTTGATTTTTGCAAATGAATTACTTATTCTATTACATGGGGAATGATGAATATATATTCTATATCTATGTTTTACTTTTACATCTATACTTTCTGAATTATGGCTCAATACTTGTAGAAGTTGTGCAATACTGATTGTTGGAATCCAAACTAAGAGCAGGCAAGGAAGATAAGAGACAATGCTGTCAAGAGCCTATGTTTATAATTTTTGTTGATTTCACCATTCCAAAAGAATTCTAGTGTGAGTTGAGCAGTTTCAAATAGTGTGTGAAGCTTATTCTTTGATTTGTAAAGGTGTTGCCTTGTTTCTTTTTGAATCCTTGGATACAAGTTCCAATCATTTGGCATGTTTATCTGGGTTGCATCTTCTTTTTTTGGTTTTCACTTTGTGTTTGTGGCTGGTAACTAATACGTTCCAATTATGATGAATAATAATTGGTAACAGTGTTATAATAAACAGGAGAGGTGACCGTTACTATTATCTTGTCAGATATTTATAAGAACATTGTAGAAATTCTATATTTATATTTCATGACTTATGATACATTTTTTGCTAAAGCTAATATTGGTTGGTTGTAATAACAGGAGCATCAAGTGGTATTGGAGCTGAGACTGCTCGTGTTCTTGCTTTGCGCGGTGTCCATGTTATTATGGCAGTTAGGAATACAGCCTCTGGGAATAATGTCAAAGGAACATTTCTTAAGGATCTTCCCACTGCAAAATTGGATGTCATGGACTTAGATCTCTGCTCAATGGCATCAATAAGGAAATTTGCATCAGATTTTACTTCTATGGGTCTTCCACTAAACATACTCATGTAATAAGATGCAAAATAGCCGGCATTATGTTGTTTCCCTATTATCATTTCTTTAAATAATGGTTGGCTGTATGGCTGGTAGATGTACTTTCATGATTTTTTTTTCTTCTCTTCTTTTGTGGATAATTTGTTGGCTTTTCAGTTTCACTGGTTCAACTGGAGAGTAATTTTTATTTTCTTTTTCGAAGTAACAATGCAGGGGTAATGGCAACTCCATTCATGCTTTCCCAGGACAACATAGAACTGCAGTTTGCAACAAATCATGTAGGTATGTTGGATGGATCTTGCATAATTCTTGCACAAGATATCCATACTCAATTGACAACTCTGTTCATGCTTTCACAGTACAGGATCGAACTTCTGTTAGCAAATGCATCCTTTGAGTGTCTAGGATGTATTTTATGGTTATAATATAATGAAGTTCACATGATGCTGTGTGTACTTCTGGAGATGGTTCTAGGAAGAAGAAGAAAAAAAAAAGGGGGCAAGAAAATAGGTCTCACTGTTGGTTTGTTTTGTTGTTCTCCCTTCTAGGTTGTTGTAAGGCAAGGTGCCTTCTGTAATTTTCCTTTTCTTTGTTCGCTGGCCTTTGTTCGCTATCCCCCCCCCCCCCCCCCCCCCCTTCCTTTGGTGATGTCTTTGCAAAAAAAAAAAAAAAAAAAGTTCTGTCGCTTGCCTCCCGAGCTAGTCTTGGGTCCTCCTGTCTTGGTCAAGGCTTTCCAGAAGAGCTCCCATATGCTCCATGGAACATAATAGTGATATAAGTTATAACTTTATAATTAGTTGATTTCTGTAATTTAGAACATGCTTGTCTAATTACACTGTTCTCCAGATACTCTGTTAAACTAAGGAGCAAAAACTGATTTCTCTTTTTTTTTGGCAGGTCATTTTCTTTTGACAAATCTTTTGTTGGAAACTATGAAAAATACAGCACAGGATAGCAAGATTGAGGGAAGGATTGTTAATGTTTCATCAAATGCTCATTTGGTTCCCTATCGTGGAGGAATTCGATTTGATAGAATCAACGACAAATCAGGGTAAAATCTTTTTGTGGCATTATTGCTTTTATGGAGGATAATGTTGGGAAAATTGACAACTGATCTACCTATTTTCTTTCTGTTATAATTTTTCCATGATGGAAAAGCTTCTTTCAATGGTGGATTATCAATTATAGAAGTTTGTATTCCCTCTCACAATGTCATTGTACTTACTGATTGGCAGTTACAACAGTATACAAGCATATGGCCAATCAAAACTTGCAAACATCTTGCATGCCACTGAACTTGATAGACGTCTGAAGGTATCCAGTCAATTTATGATTGGTATATGGTGAATGGTATTCTTTAAATAGATTTATTCTTACTTAAAAAATGAATATTAATGATAATTTTTCTCATGTTTGTTTTACTCAAAGTTGAGACCCAAACATATCCAAAATTTTGGATATTCAATTCTTATCTTATATACTGATAGAGGCAGTTCTTAGGTTAAAGTCATTGGTCCAGTAGAAGGGGTGGAATGTGAGAGTGAGACTACATTAGGGTTAACCTAGCCCCAAATTAGCCTACAAAGCGAAGTATCAGCACAATTGAGATTGTAAGATTTACAATTTAAACCAAATCAGCGTGTAGAACTGTGTCAAATTCAGGCTGAGTGGAGAAGGAAGTGAAGAGAAGCTGATTCTGATGGCTAGAGGTTGAGATATGAAGGTGACACCAGAATATAATGTTATTTGATAACTTGCAAACAATCAGTGTCTTTAGGCTCCAAGGAGGATCTAGCAGTAGGTCATGATGTGATGAAGCTTTGCCACAAAACTGGTTCAATTCTTATGAACAGCGGAGATCTGAATTGGTGATGAATTTAGAAGGTTTGGCCTGCAAGAAAATCCAGCCAGCTAAAAGGGCCCAGACTGGGAATAGTGAGCCCATTGTTGGTTTGATCCAAATTAAGAACCCTGCTGGTGCAAAGTTGTCTTCAAAGCAAGGATGCTTCAATTGTTGCGGATGGCAGCATTGCAGGACAGGAACGAGCCTGCAGAAGCATGTGTCAATCCTTCCTCTGGTGATGATCAACAGTAGCAGCAGTGAAGGCCTTCAATGAACAATATCTTCTGGACTTCAGCAGAAGTTGTTCACAAAGTTGCAGTCACAAAATACAGCAGGGAAGAGGTACAATTGGGTGTAGAAGATACGATATGAGAGAAAGAAGGTAGGAGAATGGGCTCTTGCAGCACTAGATCGCTCACCTGTGTGTTCTGCTCCCATAACTGTGGGCAAGAATGCCTAAGGGCCTGTTTGGTTACATGAATCTAGAGATTTCAAATCTTTGGATTCACAAATGGGAGATTTATACCCGTTTGATTGTGTGAATCCTTGGATTCATGAAATCTAGGGTTTCACCTTTTTACACTAAAAATGTGAATCTATAGATTTATGGGTATGAGGTGAAATCCAGAGATTTCACTCCTACTATAAAAGCGCTAAACATTTGAACTATGACTCAAGGTTGTCACGGCGATGAGGCGATGAGGCGATGCGAGGCGGTTTAGGTTAGTTGAGGCAATGAGTCGATGAAGCGCCCTCCGAGGCGCTTTTGAGGCGGTTGGGGCGTTTTAAGTGAAAAATTTAGTGTATATCTCATTTACTCCAATTCATTATAAATCTATCATATCTTATATGATTAAAAAAAAAAAAAAAAAAAAAAAACTAATATTAGCCTACCTCAAGTCATCCAACATACTACAAACCACACATAGTAGGTCCTAAATAAAAAGTCGCGGGAAGAAAGGAAGAGAAGAAGTCATCTGTCGCGCGGCTTGCCAGAGTGTCGTCGCGGGAATGGAAGAGAGGAAGAGAAAGAGATTAAGGATTAGAGTGAGAGTGAGAGTGTGAGACTCGAGTCAAGAACTTATTCTCTTTCGATTTTGTTTGTTTTTTTATTTTTTATTTTAACATTTGATCACATTTAGCGTCATTATAAATATGCATATAGGTTCAAACAATAGATACTTTACAATTGGAATCTAATAAGTAATTCAATATATGCCTTCGATTTGGCATCTTTCATGTGATTTAAAAAAGAAAAAAAAAGCGGATGCCTTGGGGCGTCATACCCCAGGCGGGCCTTATTGCCTGAAAATGAGGCGACACGGATTTGAGACACTCCAAAGGTGCCCGGACGCCTAGGTGACGCCTTGACAACTATGCTATGACTCCATAGATTTGAAATCTATAGATTTGATTCGTGATTCCCTCAAGTAACCAAACAGCCCTAAAACATTTTTCCATTGATCTCGCCATTCGGTACATGCTTTTATATTGACTCATACCAACTTAAAATATTAGAATTCACCATCTTTCTCTCGGGTTCCCCCTTCGTGCCTCCTCCTCCATGTCCGTCTTGCGGCCTTGGTCTCTCCCTCATCCTTGTAGGCTTACTCGCCCATTACCTCCCTATGCTTGCACATCCGGGAGCTCCAACTCGGGGCAGGGCCTTCTATCTTTGGGGGTCGGGGGGGGGGCTCATGGCCGTGCTTCGCCTCCTATCTCTATTGGTGCGGGATCTTCTCGATTCCAAAACTACCATCCATGCCATGAAGTCTCTTTTTTGTGCCTTCCTTTGGAAAGGACAGGAAGCCTCGCGCTTCATCCATCCGATCAGTTGGTCTTCCATTTGCCGCCCTACCTCTGAAGGAGGCCTGGGAATCCGGCGGATCTCTAATGTAAATATTGCCTGCCTCCTCAAACTTATATGGAAAATTGCTAGAAAGCATGATTCTATTTAGGTTAGTTGGATCTACTCTTACCACCTGCGATGTGACTCCCTTTGGACTGTCCCCATGCCTCCCAATCCTTCTTGGGTCTGGAGGAAAATTCTTTTGCTGCGTCCCCGTGCCATCTCTGCCATCTCTATTTCTATTTCCTCTGGTTCCACCACCTCCTTCTGGCTTGTTTTGTGGCATCCGATGGGCATTCTCTATAACTTATTTGGTCCCTGTACTGTTTACAACACCCGTATCCCCAAATCCGCTCCCTTGTCTAGTTTCATCTCAAATGGGTCATGGATCCCCTCCCCCCTCCCCATTCTCACACAGGTTTGGGAATCCCTCCCCCCTCTCTCTAACTCTCTGAGAGACCTCATTGTCTGGATCCCTTCCCCTTCCAAAACCTTCTCCACCTCCTCTGCCTGGAGCCTCATCAGATCCCATAACCTGAAGCCTCCTTGGCCCCCTTTGGTTTGGTTCAAAGGCCATATTCCTCGCCATCTTACCCTTTGGAGAGCCCTCAACTTGGCCCTCCCCACCCAATCTTTCCTTATTGACCGCCATATCCATGCTAATCCCAATTGCATCCTTTGTTGGAACGGTTTAAAGAACCTTGAGCACCTTTTCTTTTCTTGCCCCTTCTCCAGATCTATCTAGGGAAAAGCCATTTCTTCCATTTGGCCCTGTTCGAGGCGATTCTATGGGTTTTTTCGAGATTGGTCTTGGATTTTGAGAACCTTTTTAGGCACTTCCATTTGCGATCGGATTGGTAAGCTAGTATATTGTGCCTTTATCCATCACCTTTGGTGAGAGCGCAATCTTAGGAGATGGACTTCCAAATCCCGATCCATAGATAGGATTTGGAGTGCCCTCTATTTTGATGTTTCTTCTAGGCTGATAGCTAGTTCCCATCCCCCTGTTGATGATACCCCAAGGAATAGGCTCATTGTTGTCTCCTGGCGTCTTAACTCTTCTTTTTCGGCCTTTTGTCTAGAGGCCTATTCTCTTGTTTCCTGTCGTTTGATATATATTATTTATTCATCCAAAAAAAAAAAAAAATATTAGGATTCAATAAAAAGTAATAACTTGATAAACATAGCAACCAATAGACGTTAGAGATCTGCTGCAAATAGAAACCCCTAAGAGTCTAGAGCCTTGGACAGCTAAAATAGCAACTAACAAAATCAGAAATTACTTAGGCCGCCACTTTGAAACTAATAGACTTGGTAAAAAGGCACTAGGGTTGAATGGTAAAAGATCAGATTTCCTGCCAAAATCCTGGGGCAGCTAGGAGATCTTCTAGGTGGCTAAGTGGCTTGAGCTGGACAGTTCTGGTCTATTTGGAGCTGGCTCAGTCCTCCTTGGATCTTCTTTTTCTGGCCGGGTAGGGATCTGCATGAGTGGGTTCCTTATCAGAGGATTCAAAAACAATTTCAGATGGGCAATGCTTAGGAGATTAACAGGACCAAATTTTATTGGTGGATCTCATTTATATAAATTGTATTAGTTTCGCAGATGATGAAAGAAAAATTATTCTGACCTCCAAATCCCGCTCTATTGACATGATTTGGAAGACCATCTATTTCGATGTTTCTGCTAGAGTTTATTCTTCTCCCCATCCCCCTGTTATTGACACCCTAAGGAACAGGCTTATTGTTGTTTATTGGGGTCTAAATTCCTCTTTCCAGCCTCCTGTTTGAAGGTTGTTTTTTGTATATTTTTTCAGTTAATTTAATTATTCATTCATCCAAAAAAAAAAAAAAAAAAAAATCTGCAGTCAATCGTGACCCATCCAATGTTCCTCTGAACATGTGCATCTGGCATGGGGGAACTTCATCAATAGGTCTATAGCTACACATTTCCTTTTGTAAAAATTGGCATCAGCCTCTCATGGGAACATACTAGCTGATCATGATGAATTGTTATTATACATTACAGATTTACAGCAAAGGGTTCTGTAACAATTTGGTCTCTTAGAGTATATATATATATATATATATATATTTTCTTTCTCCCCCCCCCCCCTTTTCTTGAAACCTTGCCATGGGGGTGAGTTCCAAATTTGGTTTAGCTTCACTTAGTACATATTTGTGTGAAGTGTAAACAGAACATAGTTTTTTTTTTTTAAATAAATCCATACCATGAACTGTAAACCTAGAAATTTAATACTCCAATCTAAGCCTGCTTCCAATTTGTGATCATGTCCATGTAACACAACCCCACCTCCCCCCCCCCCCCCTGGCAAAAAAGAAAAGAAAAAGGGGGTTCATGAGATGTTAAAACATAAGAATCATAAAAGTAAATAGTAGGTAGTACCTGCATACATAAGTCCATGATGTTTAATTACAATTAATATCAGAAAGGGGATCAGGGGCCACTTCCTTGGCATCATTATATCTAAGTCTGTATTATATATGTTACATTGAATAATTTCCTTTGTTCTGTACTAACATCTGATTATGAACCTGTTCCCACCGACCCTATGGGTTTGCTCATGATTGGTTATGGGTCCTGAGATCTTTCTCTGGCTCTTGTATTTGTGATCTTGTTTAGAAAGCTAGTCTTTGGAGCTATCATTCACCATTTGTGGTGGGAGAGGAATCCAACTCTTGGCCTTTTGACTCAATTTGGAAAGCCATCTATTGTGATGTTTCTTCTAAGTGACAGTTGCTTCCCCAATTCCCCAAGGAACAAACTCATTGTTGTCTTTTGGGGTTTAGGCTCTACCTTTCAGTTTCCTAAGAAGGCTTCCCTCCCTCCCCTCCCTTTTTTCTACCTCTTCGTATGCTCTTCTTCTTCTCCTTTGGGGTTTTGGTAATGATATTTAACTTATCGAAAAAAACTACTGATTATGGCAGACAAAGTCTGAGCACTAATTCTTATCATTGTTTTCTTTGGAGAAAATAAAACACAGGAAGAGGGAGTTGCTATAACTGCAAATTCAGTTCATCCAGGCGCCATCGCGACCAACATCCTTCGTTACCATGGCTTTTTGAATGGTACATCAATGGTTTATTTCAGAACAGTTATATTTCAGTTTCTTGGTTGTCCATTACTTATATAGTTCAGAGTAGTACCTTATTGATATATGTGTTTTAATATTAGTAATTCTTTCGTTAACTTTATAATGAAGCACTATAAACTTGGCTTCACTGTGGTTTTAGGTAGTGGTATTCCTTAGGCTCCATGTGCTGCCACAACAATATTTAGATTGCTCAAAAAGAAAGAGGAATTCATGGGGGAATGAAATGACTTCTTATATGAAATTTAACAAATTTTTTTTTTTGGAAAACAACCTCCAATTGAAACTTTGGGATGTGGTTCTTTAAGATATACCTGTATCTTGATCAATGTTCGTTGCTTCTTATGGAAATCATCAACCCACCATGATGTAACTAAATCTTTTCCATCAACCTCCGTGTCAACATAGTAGAGATACTTCTTACTTCTAAAGAAGAAAGAAAGGACCAAATGACAGAGAAATACCAAATATTTCTATAATTAAAAGGTTGATATTTCAGGAAATCTTTTTTCCTTGAAACTTCTTGTTGGTTTGTGTTTTTCTCATGTCATTAGTTCAATGCTGCTTGGTTAAGACTTCTGTACACTGATGTTCTGCCTTTTCTGATTGTCTTGCACAGGCATTGTTAATTGCACCATCAAACATTTTCTTAAAAATGTTAAACAGGTACATGTTGTTATCTGAATTGAGCCTATTTTTATACATGCAACCATCGGGATGGTATTTTTCTTGATCTAGATTTATATAATTCTCTTTCGATTCTCTACCATCGTATGGACTTTCCCTTCGTATGTTTCTTATGAATTTCAAATTCTCAATGGGCTGATCTGTAGGGGGCAGCAACCCTCTGCTATGCGGCATTACATCCACAAGTCAAGGGGGTGGGTGGCAAGTACTTCGTAGACAGTAACCTAGCCGAACCGTCCTCACAAGCAAAAGACATGGAGTTGGCAAGGAAACTATGGGATTTCAGCATGACTTTAACAAATTGATAGACCTGTGTCTGTTAGATATTTGCTCTACCATTATTTAAACCAAGAAAAAACCATATATTTTAAGGTAAATGTGTATTGTGCTTCAACTTTAAAGCGTACTTTGTAAGTTTGGAAAGCTGTAATTTCCTGTCTTTGTCATAAAAGTATTGAACAAATGGTTTGTTTAAGCTAGTGCTACTACAGTAGTACTACTTCTAAATGGAAAATCTCCTTTGTTCACTTTCTGGAATAATCACCAGTTTGAAAATTTGTCAGAAGTTGGAAGAGACTCATGACTGCTTCCGGAACTCAGTGGTTGCTTTCAGCACTTGAATGCTTGATAGAGGTAATTTATTTTTTTGGGATCAACATGGAGATATTTGTTATTGCTGCAACACAAGCTTTTAAGAGCCAGGTAGCAGGTTCACCATGGTAGCTCTCTGGAGCAATTTAGCAGGCTTGCAAACAAGTACTCTACCTAGGCAAGCCTACTTTTGCTTTAGTACCAGGTGCTTTTTAATTGACTTTCCTACAGGGATCCTACTCTTGAACAATCTGAAGGATTTACTGCTTAGATCCTTGATGTTTTGAACTCCTCATGTGAAAACACAAGTAGTTGACGTTCGATTTGGTGGTGGGAAAAACAGATAACAAAGTTTCAAAAGTTAGAATCACTTATATGAGTTGTTCAATCATGTTGATACTAAATTATTTTTTTTGGGTGAAAATGTTGATGCTACAATGAATTTTTCCAAAAGTGGAATCTTTGCAGTGGTTATAATCTGCATCTAGATAACTGAAAGATCAACCTCTTTCTTATACAATTTGAAGTCTATAAATGGAATGATATCAACAAACTTGAGATGTCAAGAGAAACTGCTAATAATCTGACTTGCCTTGTGAATCCATGTTTTACGTGTGAAATGAGAAAAGACCCATACGAGACCAAAATCCCCCGTATGATGAGTAGCGATTTCACGGGACCATCAATCTATGATGAATTTACGAGACTGAAACCTCAACCAGCGGACTCGACCAGGCTACGAATCAGACATGAAGCTTGACAATGTTGTTTCCTTATATGTTCTTATAACCCATAAAAGTAGAAAGAGCAAGCCTGGACAAGGCGATGATGGTGCCGTCCTCGCCCAGTTTGAGCCTGCTTCTTTGTCACCCGAAGTAAACGACCCCAAAACGAAAGTGAAGATATTTCTCAGATTGGGAAGAGTACCAGATAAGCATCTCTGTGGGTCCTTAGCGAAACCCATCTTTTCATTGGGTACGATTCTTGCCTTATCTGGAGGTGCTGAATCATACCCTCGGATGGTCATTAGATTAATGGCAATCCTTGATATTACGAAGGATTCCGTGTTGCTTGGTTGACATAAGAGAGATTAAGATTATCGCGTTCTTTGATCGGTAGCCTTCCCTTCTGCTTCTGGTTTCCCCAAACGTCTCTGGTTGGGAACTTGGGAAGAAGAAACAATGTTTCTGTTTTGTAGAAAAGGTCCAGACGGGTTCTCTGCAACTTCAACAGCAGAGGAAGTTACACAAGGAATTGACGGAACTGGTCTCACTGCCATCGTTACTGGTAAGATGAAATTGAGTCTATTTGCTCGTATTTTTTTATCTTTGGCTTTTTCTTCAGGTCGTTTTTTGTTATTGATATGTTTTTATATACGTTTCCAAATTTTTGAGATGGGTTGAGGCCCCCAAATTCTGGTAGAAAGAAATGCAGCAAGTGTTGGTGTGACTGAGTCCAGAAATCTGTCCTTTTATATTCGTTTCATTTATTTTTATGAGAAAAGAAGCCACAATCTATTAAGTTAGAAGGGTTTTTTTGGTGGTAAGTTAATAGGGTATTACAAGTACTTAAATCCCATAGAGAAAGATATTGGACCATTTACATTCCTGAGCCGCTACTAAAGCCTCTATAGCCCTATTCTTAAACCACTGTAACAAGAAGTCATGTTGAAACTCATGCCATTTAGCTGTACCCACCAGATTGACTATATCTACCAAAAGATGAGTTAAGGTTAGAGGCCAGGCTGAACTACGTGGGTTATGTATAGATCAAAAACCACCTTTTGAGTGCACCAAATTTCATTGATCTCGCACCAAAGAGGAGATACTTGGTTTAAAACCATTATCATAGCTTCGAGAGAATTTTTTTTTTGTCAGAATCTATCCACCTAGTTCTTTGCAACTGTGAATTATGAACCCCTGTACTGTACACATTAAAATTGGAGTGTGAATAAATTTCCAAGATGTAGACTTAACACAATACAGTGTTCAATGTTTATAAGCTTTAGGGAATTTGGCTCAGCATCTACCAACCCAAGTGGTTGAAGCTTTTGTTGAAACAAACATCATTATGAGGTTTCCAAATAAAGTAGCAAGTAATGATAACTATGGAGAACATCCACAGAAGAGAAGGCTTATCAAAATAAGAGTCTGATAAAAAGTCCTTGCAAAGATGAAGCAACAATCTCTGAGAGAGAAATTCAGTTCTCAGTCCCAAAGGCCCTCCGTTCAGACTTGCTAGGTCCAATCACAAGAAATAAAAAGATGCCAAACGGACTCTGAATAATCGCCACAAAATAGAGAAGTATGTTGGATTGGAGTCCACTGAGACAATATTGCATTAACTAGAGTACCTGAATTTAAAACACCACAAGTATAGTTTGAACTTAGGATAAATTTTCAACTTTAAAAAAAACCTCCACCAACTGAAGAATTCATGACTATAATTGGAAACTTTCAAATTAGACAAAGCCTTTGCAGCAAATTTAGCGGAGAACACTTCATTTGCTAAAATCAAAGAGGTCCAATTATCAGGAGAATTAGACAGAAAATAGAAGAAACAAAATTAAACTGAGAAAGAAAGCTATTGGACTCCCTTAGTAAGGTAGCTCATCTTCCCACCACATTTGCAACACTGGCACCCCTTTGGATGGGTCCACATCAAACGCATCAACCTAATGATCTTGAGATTCAAGGACCAGGGGTCAAACCAGATGATGTGTTAGACCCATTCCCCACACATCGGAGGACTGCTCTTGCAAGAGTAGGGAGAATACTACGGAAGCTGTTCCATGTCCAGGATCCATTCCTAGAGGATACCTTCAGATCAAGGGGTGAAGTATGGGGAAAGTATTTGGCCTTGAGGGTCTTAGCTCAAATGGAGTCAGACTAAGTTAACAGCCCCCACACTTGGCACAAAAGCAGAGAAACACTGAAATCTTCCAACCTGTGAAACCCCATCCCTCATAACCAGTTGAGTAAGCAACATCTATCCCATGAAATTAGAGTTAATTTCTTAACAGCAGATTGGTTGCCAAGACAAAAATTTTTACATACAAAGTCAAGCTTCTTGCAAATGATTTAGGAATACAAAAATATTGCGTGTGATACATGGGGATGAAGTGCATCACAGGATAAGG
Organism: Hakea prostrata; assembly: GCF_041222555.1. NCBI lineage: Eukaryota > Viridiplantae > Streptophyta > Magnoliopsida > Proteales > Proteaceae > Hakea > Hakea prostrata. Next base: position 15,296,868 of record NC_142606.1, on the reverse strand, counting down.
ACAGTTCTTCCCGCAAAAGATAAAGTAGAAGCTTTCCAAGAGGAACAGTTTTGATTTCATTTTTCCAAGAATGAAGTTTAGATTTTTGTATTGGCCCTCCCATGCAACAAGTTAGTTCCGAGATACATAGCATCTCTTTTCATTTCGTTGATGTTCAAAACATTAAGAATACTTACTTTTAACTGCTGCTGAAACATTTTCACTAAAGAAAGCTCCGCTTTTTTCAAAATTTATCTGCTGACCAGTTACATCAGAAAAAAGTTCCAAGACAGCCTTTAAAGCCAAAATATCATCCAAAGTTGCACAAAAAAAGAAAGGTATCATCCGCAAAAAACAGATGAGAAATTTCATGGCCACTCCAAGTAATCTTAATTAATGGAAAAGGCCCAACTGCTTGTATTCAAGGAGTAGCCTTGATAGGACCTCCATAACAATGAGAAATAGGTAGGGGCTTAAGGGGCAGCCTCATCTAAGGCCATGAGATCCTGAAAACTAAGTATATGGAGAACCATTAAGTTTCACAGAAAAAGAAGATGAAGATATAAGTTTATTCACCAAAGCATACCATTTAGAATCAAAATCCAAGAATGGAAGCAAATTGGAAGTTAAACACCATACAGCACGATCATAAGCCTTAGACATGTCCAGCTTCAAAGCCATATATCCACATTTTGCCTTAGTTTAAGCCATGAAATGAAAATTTTCTGTTGCTAGAAACACATTGTTAGAAATCTGTCTCTGCACTACAAAAGCACCCTGGCTGGGGGAGATAAAGTCACTCAAGACTTTAGCTAAGACCTTATAAGTTAGATTACATAAGCTAATTGGCGGAAACAGAACCAAATGGCTCATTCTTTTGGAATAAAACGTAGAGTAGTTTGCTAAATGGCTGGTCTGGTGAGTTTGTTCCAGAGCGAGGCCCTCCTTGCCCACAACTCCCAAATTTTTGATAAAGGCTGTCCCGCTGGAGCTTTATAAGCTCCGATAGAGCAAACAACATGCTTAACAGCAAATCAGGGAATAGCAGACAAATAAGAAGCATTTCTTACAGAGGATATGGGGGAAATAGACTTTCAATAAACGAGAGGTCGGGGGGGGGGGGGAGGGAGGAAGAATATCAGACATGAAACTAGCAAACACAGCTGCAATATCGGAAGGGTTATTTACAATTTGTCTCTCATCCAAGAGATATAATTTGTATACGGTATATTTTTTATACCTTCTTCCCTTTTTTTTTTTAAATTATTTAATGGTCATGATATTGGTGCACGCATATTTGTCCAAATGCAGGAGCATCAAGCGGCATCGGTGCCGAGACCACACGTGTCCTTGCCTTACGTGGGGTTCATGTTGTTATGGGGGTCAGGAATATGGCTGCTGGAAAGGATGTCAAAGAGGCAATCATTAAGAAAATCCCCACTGCTAAATTGGATGCATTTGAGTTAGATCTTAGTTCAATGGCATCAGTAAGGAAGTTCACATCAGATTTCCATTCCACTGGTCTTCCTTTGAACATACTCATGTAAGAAATTTGCATATATTACTTGCTTTCATTCAACTCTTCACCCCAACCAGACTCATTGTTTTTCCCAAGAAGGGAAAGTATCCTTCTTGTCACATGAGGATTTCATGTGTAGGGCTGCAACTGGGCCGGGCTGGGCTCTTGCAATCCCAAGCCCAGCCCTATATGTTCTAATCTAAGCCCATTCCCACCCTGACCCTAGTTCAGGGCCAAGGATTATTGTCCTTAGCCCTAAGCCCTACAGGGCCAAGCCAAGCCCATACCCGCCCTAGTTGGCCCTAATTGGGCCAGGTCAGGATTAGGGCTGCAACTGGGCCGGGCTGGGCCGGGCTTTTGCAATCCCAAGCCCAGCCCTATATGTTCTAATCTAAGCCCATTCCCGCCCTGACCCTAGTTCAGGGCCAAGGATTATTGTCCTTATCCCTAAGCCCTACAGGGCCAAGCCAAGACCATTCCCGCCCTAATTGGCCCTAATTGGGCCGGGTCGGGATGGGTTGGCCCTGATTGGCCCTGGCCCTTGACCCTGACCCTGATTAGTCCTGATTGGCCCTGTCCTTGGGCTGCAACTGGGCCGGGCTCTTGCAATCCCAAGCCCAGCCCGATATGTTCTAATCTAAGCCCATTCCCGCCCTGACCCTAGTTCAGGGCCAAGGATTATTGTCCTTAGCCCTAAGCCCTACAGGGCCAAGCCAAGCCCATTCCCGCCCTAATTGGCCCTAATTGGGCCGGGTCAGGATTAGGGCTGCTACAGGGTCGGGTTGGGTCGGGCTTTTGCAATCCCAAGCACAGCCCTATATGTTCTAATCTAATCCCATTCCCGCCCTGACCCTAGTTCAAGGCCCTAATTGGGCTAGGCCCTCGGGATGGGCCCTTCCCCCCCTAATTGGCCCTAATTGGCCCTGGCCCTGACCCTTATTAGCCCTGATTGGCCCTGACCCTTATTAGTCCTGATTGGCCCTGTCCTAGGGCTGCAACTGGGCCGGGCTCTTGCAATCCCAAGCCCAACCCTATATGTTCTAATCTAAGCCCATTCCCGCCCTGACCCTAGTTCAGGGCCAAGGATTATTGTCCTTAGCCCTAAGCCCTACAAGGCCAAGCCAAGCCCATTCCCGCCTCTAATTGGCCCTAATTGGGCCGGGTCGGGATTGGGGGCTGAAGCCGCCGGCCGGGCCGGGGCTTTTGCAATCCCAAGCCCAGCCCTATATGTTCTAATCTAATCCCATTCCCGCCCTGACCCTAGTTCAGGGCCAAGGATTATTGTCTTTAGCCCTAAGCCCTACAGGGCCAAGCCAAACCCATTCCCGCCCTAATTGGCCCTAATTGGGCCGGGTCGGGAGGGTTGGCCCTGATTGGCCCTAATTGGCCCTGGCCCTGACCCTTATTAGCCCTGATTGGCCCTGACCCTGATTAGTCCTGATTGGCCCTGTCCTAGGTCCGCAACTAGTCATGGGCCGGGCTCTTGCAATCCCAAGCCCAGCCCTATATGTTCTAATCAAAGCCCATTCCCGCCCTGACCCTAGTTCAGGGCCAAGGATTATTGTCCTTAGCCCTAAGCCCTACAGGGCCAAGCCAAGCCCATTCCCGCCCTAATTGGCCCTAATTGGGCCGGGTCAGGACTAGGGCTGCAACTGGGCTGGGCCGGGCTTTTGCAATCCCAAGCCCAGCCCTATAAGTTCTAATCTAAGCCCATTCCCGCCCTGACCCTAGTTCAGGGCCAAGGATTATTGTCCTTAGCCCTAAGCCCTACAGGGCCAACCCAAGCCCATTCCCGCCCTAATTGGCCCTAATTGGGGGTCGGGATGGGTCGGATTAGGGCCCAAGCAATTGGCGGGCCGGGCCTCTTACAATCCCAAGCCCAACCCTGTATGTTCTAATCTAAGCCCATTCCCGCCCTGACCCTAGTTCAGGGCCAAGGATTATTGTCCTTAGCCCTAAGCCCTACAGGGCCAAGCCAAGCCCATTCCCGCCCTAATTGGCCCTAATTGGGCCGGGTCAGGATTAGGGCAGCAACTGGGCCGGGCTTTTGCAATCCCAAGCCCAGCCCTATATGTTCTAATCTAATCCCATTCCCGTCCTGACCCTAGTTCAAGGCCAAGGATTATTGTCCTTAGCCCTAAGCCCTACAAGGCCAAGCCAAGCCCATTCCCGCCCTAATTGCCCTTAATTGGGCCGGGTCGTGATGGGTTGGCCCTGATTGGCCCTAATTGGCCTTGGCCCTAACCCTGATTAGCCTTGGTTGGCCCTGACCCTGATTAGTCCTGATTGGCCCTGTCCTAGGGCTGCAACTGGGCCGGGCTCTTGCAATCCCAAGCCCAGCCCTATATGTTCTAATCTAAGCCCATTCCCGCCCTGACCCTTCAGAACCAAGGATTATTGTCCTTAGCCCTAAGCCCTACAGGGCCAAGCCAAGCCCATTCCCACCCTAATTGGCCCTAATTGGGCCGGGCTGGGCCGAGCTTTTGCAATCCGAAGCCCAGCCCTTTATGTTCTAATCTAAGCCCATTCCCGCCCTGACCCTAGTTCAGGGCCAAGGATTATTGTCCTTAGCCCTAAGCCCTACAGGGCCAAGCCAAGCCCATTCCCGCCCTAATTGGCCCTAATTAGGCCCGGCGGGATGGGTTGGCCCTAATTGACCCTGGTCCTGACCCTTATTAGCCCTGATTGGCCCTGACCCTGATTAGTCCTGATTGGCCTTGTCTTAGGGCTGCAACTGGGTCGGGCTGGGCCGGGCTCTTGCAATCCCAAGCCCAGCCCTATATGTTTTAATCTAAGTCCATTCCCGCCCTGACCTTAGTTCAGGGCCAAGAATTATTGTCCTTAGCCCTAAGCCCTACAGGGCCAAGCCAAGCCCATTCCCGCCCTAATTCGCCCTAATTGGGCCGGGCTGGGCCGGGATTTTGCAATCCCAAGCCCAGCCCTATATGTTCTAATCTAAGCCCATTCCCACCCTGACCCTAGTTCAGGGCCAAGGATTATTGTCCTTAGCCCTAAGCCCTACAGGGTCAAGCCAAGCCCATTCCCGCCCTAATTGGCCCTAATTAGGCCGGGTCGGGATGGGTTTGCCCTGATTGGCCCTAATTGACCCTGGCCCTGACCCTTATTAGCCCTTATTGGCCCTGACCCTGTTTAGTCCTGATTGGCCATGTCTTAGGGCTGCTTGGGCCGGGCGGGCCGGCTCTTGCAATCCCAAGCCCAGCCCTATATGTTTTTATCTAAGCCCATTCCCGCCCTGACCCTAGTTCAGGGCCAAGAATTATTGTCCTTCGATTTAAGCCCTACAGGGCGAAGCCAAGCCCATTCCCGCCCTAATTGGGCCGGGTCAAGATTAGGGCTGCAACTGGGCCGGGCCGGGCCGGGCTTTGCAATCCCAAGCCCAGCCCTATATGTTCTAATCTAAGCCCATTCCCGCCCTGACCCTAGTTCAGGGCCAAGGATTATTGTCCTTAGCCCTAAGCCCTACAAGGCCAAGCCAAGCCCATTCCCGCCCTAATTGGCCCTAATTGGGTCAGGTCGGGATGGGTTGGCCCTAATTGGCCCTGGCCCTGACCCTGATTAGCCCTGATTGGCCCTGACCCTGATTAGTCCTAATTGGCCCTGTCCTAGGGCCGCAACTGGGCCGGGCTCTTGCAATCCCAAGCCCTATATGTTCTAATCTAAGCCCATTCCCGCCCTGACCCTAGTTCAGGGACAAGGATTATTGTCCTTAGCCCTAAGCCTTACAGAGCCAAGCCTAGCCCATTCCCGCCCTAATTCGCCCTAATTGGGTCGGGCTGGGCCGTGCTTTTGCAATCCCAAGCCCAACCCTTTATGTTCTAATCTAAGCCCATTCCCGCCCTGACCATAGTTCAGGGCCAAGGATTATTGTCCTTAGCCCTAAGCCCTACAGGGCCAAGCCAAGCCCATTTCTGCCCTAATTGGCCCTAATTAGGCCGGGCGGGATGGGTTGGCCCTGATTGGCCCTAATTGACCCTGACCCTTATTAGCCCTATCTTAGGGCTGCAACTGGCTCGGGCTGGGCCGGGCTCTTGCAATCCCAAGCCCAGCCCTATATGTTTTAATCTAAGTCCATTCCCGCCCTGACCTTAGTTCAGGGCCAAGAATTATTGTCCTTAGCCCTAAGCCCTACAGGGCCAAGCCAAGCCCATTCCCGCCCTAATTGGCCCTAATTGGGCCGGGCTTTTGCAATCCCAAGCCCAGCCCTATATGTTCTAATCTAAGCCCATTCCCGCCCTGACCCTAGTTCAGGCCAAGGATTATTGTCCTTAGCCCTAAGCCCTACAGGGCCAAGCCAAGCCCATTCCCGCCCTAATTGGCCCTAATTGGGCCGGGTCGGGATGGGTTGGCCCTGATTGGCCCTAATTGGCCCTAGCCCCGATTGGCCCTGACTCTGATTAGTCTTGATTGGCCCTGTCCTAGGGCTGCAACTGGGCCGGACTCTTGCAATCCCAAGCCCAACCCTATATGTTCTAATCTAAGCCCATTCCCGCCCTGACCCTAGTTTAGAGCCAAGGATTATTGTCCTTAGACCTAAGCCCTACAGGGCCAAGCCAAGCCCATTCCGGCCCTAATTGGGCCGGGTCAGGATTAAGGCTGCAACTGGGCCGGGCTGGGCCGAGCTTTTGCAATCCCAAGCCCAGCCCTTTATGTTCTAATCTAAGCCCATTCCCGCCCTGACCCTAGTTCAGGGCCAATAATTATTGTCCTTAGCCCTAAGCCCTAAAGGGCCAAGCTAAGCCCATTCTGCCCCTAATTGGCCCTAATTGGGCCGGGTCGGGATGGGTTGGCCCTGATTGGCCCTAATTGGCTTTGGCCCTGACCCTTATTAGCCCTGATTGACCCTGACCCTGATTAGTCCTGATTGGCCCTGTCCTAGGGCTGCAACTGGGCTAGGCTCTTGCAATCCCAAGCCCAGCCCTATATGTTCTAATCTAAGCCCATTCCCGTCCTGACCCTAGTTCAGGGCCAAGGATTATTGTCCTTAGCCCTAAGCCCTACAGGGCCAAGCCAAGCCCATTCCCGCCTAATTGGCCCTAATTGGGCCGGGTCAGGATTAGGGCTGCAACTGGGCCGGGCTGGGTCAGGCTTTTGCAATCCCAAGCCCAATCCTATATGTTCTAATCTAAGCCCATTCCCGCCCTGACCCTAGTTCAGGGCCAAGGATTATTGTCCTTAGCCCTAAGCCCTACAGGGCCAAGCCAAGCCCATTCCCGCCCTAATTGGCCCTAATTGGGCCGGGTTAGGATTAGGGCTGCAATTGGGCCGGGCTTTTGTAATCCCAAGCCCAGCCCTATATGTTCTAATCTAAGCCCATTCCCGCCCTGACCCTAGTTCAGGGCCAAGGATTATTGTCCTTAGCCTTAAGCCCTACAGGGCCAAGCCAAGCCCATTCCCGCCCTAATTGGCCCTAATTGGGCCGGGTCGGGATGGGTTGGCCTTGATTGGCCCTAATTGACCCTGACCCTGATTAGCCCTGATTGGCCCTGACCCTGATTAGTCCTGATTGGCCCTGTTAATCATGTGATAGTCCTTCTCTATTTACTTTTTAAGTGTGCTTACTTTGTTGATTGGCTGTGTTTAGTAATTTTGTGTTTATACTTGAAGTAACAATGCAGGAGTCATGGCAACACCATTCATGCTTTCCCAAGACAAGATAGAGCTGCAGTTTGCTACTAATCACTTAGGTATGTTGTATCAGGATCTTGTATAATACTGCCCAATTATAGTTTCTGTATATGTTTCTTTTCCAGCTTTTTCCAATGAAATATTGACTACTATTTTTTGTTCAGTCTGTGAGAGACGGCTATGACATTCTGAATGAATCCTGCATACTCCAGCACCTGATCACTTCTAGATTTTGGCATTTTATGGAAGTAGATTCTGATTGATCTGATTTTGTTTGCCACTTTGAACTACCACCAGCAACCAAAAAATGCATTACTCTTCAAATTTTCCTTGAGCATTTTGTTTTGTAGTTTATTGTTCCTCTGCAACCGTTATAGGGCATGGCCCAAGAATAAGAATTTCCTTTTCTTGATGGCCTTCTAGGTTCTTCTAGTGTAATAAAATATATTTTTTTTGGATGAATAAATAATTATATTAAAAACCAGCAAACAATAAGAGCAAACAAAGGGAACTCAAAGAGCTCAGCGAGGGGGGATAAGTGTAATAAATTGCTTTAACAGAAGTGTGAACTATTGATATATCTGTCTTAGGTAGCCTATCTATTCTCTTGGAGTATATTGTAGGCTCTTCTGATGCTAATGTTTTTCCTTGTACCTTTTTTGACGAAGTTAGAAGTAGCACGATTGAATTTTACGCACCATTTTTTTCCCTTGGCAGGCCATTTTCTTTTGACAAATCTGTTGTTGGACACCATGAAGAGAACAGCGCATGAGAGTAAGAAAGAGGGAAGGATTGTAATTGTTTCATCTGCTGCTCACCGCTTTGCATATCCAGAAGGAGTTCGTTTTGATAAACTTAATGATAAATCAACGTATGGTTTTCCTTGATCATTCACTTTGTGTTCTTTAGTGAATGGTGTTCAGATTTCTTTATTTTTGTTTTTGGCCTTACCCCAACCCCTGCTTTATGATCTTTACTACCAATTTTGTTTATATGAAGCAACGCGACTATCCATTGGAAATGTTAGCATTATTTTCATAATTGGGGTTGCTAATTTACAGGTACAGCAAGTTTGGAGCATATGGCCAATCAAAGCTTGCCAACATATTGCATGCGAAGGAACTCAATAGGCATTTCAAGGTGTTGTTTTAACCTTTTCTTTTTCCAGAGTTTCATGACGAGTAATTGAAATGTTTAGCTTAGTTTGGTTTAAACCGTATCCAAAGAAATCCAGTGCTTATATCAAAATTATCTCGTTTATTGGTGGAAGACAGTACTTTGGGGCTTGGGTTGAGGCTATTGGACCGCCAGAAGTGTTTTAGTCCTTCGTACTTGATAAAAGTAACATGGCAAGACAATTATGCCCTAGCTTTCTTGGGGAATGAGGGAGTGTGGAAAATACCAGCACTTTAAAGTGGTTGAGACAACCAAAATAGCTTGTAACTGTTAAATCACAGCCATATGTGATTGCGTATTTATTTCAAAATTTTTGGTAGTCCAAATATGTGCCTGTAGATTTTGGAAGAGCTACAGAAGCTTAATGATCACCTTTACATGATTCATTTTAGCTATGGTTGCTAAAGCATGTATGGTTTCTTTGGTCTCAGAGACTTTTCACCAAAAAATAGCAATTGGTTTTGATATCAAAAAGTGTTATCAAAATCTCCACTGTCAAGCAGCCCTGACTACATTAGTCAATTGTTGATGATGAACTATGTTTGCTCTACTTCTAATTTATAATTTTTTCCGTGGAAATTGTACCTTAAGATTAAGCACCCTCTAGGCCTCTAGTATATTTTTTTACTGATTCATACCAGGACGCAAACCGTGTCACTTGGCGTAGATGGTGGAGGCACTCCAAGAGGAACTGAAATATTTCACACATTTCCCTAATCCTCTTATTTTACATGGTACTATGACACAAATTGAAGCATTTTAGACGATGTTCCTAAATATTTAAGGTTATTATTATTATTAGGAAAAATTTCAGCGACACCCCAAAATAATTGGCGAAAAGCATAGACACCCCAAAAGTATGCCAAATTGGCTGTCATCCCTTTTCCGTAATAACCGTTAATTAGTTAGAAGTAATGACGAATATAGCCTTAGTTGTATTATTCTATATCTTATAATATAAAATGACAAACGGAGGAAGGAGGAGGAACTCATGAGGAAGAAATCACATGAAATTTAAGATTCTGTTTTACTAGAGGCAATATTGTAAAGTCACAAGAGATTAAGGATAATATAAGAATTATGAAATTATCTAATCATGACTTGACAGTTTGCTAATGGAGTGTAATATTGTGCAATTTAAGAGACATTTTTGGGTGTCTGTTTTTTGCCAATTCTGGATGTCTCTGAAAATTTTCCTTATTATTATATCTAGAAATTTTTTTGATTAGGAGATTAGGTGTTGTTCATATTGCACATTTCAGCAGTTACTTGTTTTTATCTTAAAGGATCGGGAGACAGAGTTCTTAAATGTGATATTAAAATATAGAATGACAAATAGATGACTATTTGAGCATCTCATCAATCATCTAGATTGTCACAGAATTAAATCTGCCTATGAGATGGTGTACAATATCCGAGAACAGAGTTGTTTCATGCGTTTATTTTTCCTTTCACATACTTAATGTCAGTATAGCATCTAACTTTTCATTTGATATATCATGTTTTGTGTTTTTCTATATCACTTTGTAGAATCGGCTATGATATTACCTGAATATAGTGGCAACTATTTTATCTTTTTTTTTTTCATTTATTGTGTTCACGCCCTCATGTGAGGAAAAGCTTAGCTTGATTTGGTCGGTTTTGTTCATTTATGAACAGGAAGAGGGGATTCCAATAACTGCTAATTCACTTCATCCAGGAACAATTGTGACTAATCTTTTCCGTCATCAGAGCATTGTGAATGGTAAGTAATTCAGTTGTATAGCATCCATATTATTTAAGTGAGATCTGAAAATTAATCATTGTTTCGGTTCAGTTATTTGTTGAGCATAATATCAGGCAACAAATGGTGTGCTTGGTCTTGTTTTCAAGACCACCTATTTGCATGTGATTTGTGAAGGTTTTGCCTAGGTGACTGTTCTGTCTAATTTCTAGATGCTTGGGCCCCAAATTCCTTCAGAAAAGACCAAAGAAGGGAGGTAGGGTGGGTTTTTTTCCTTTTTTTTTTTTTTTTTGGGGGGGGGGGGATTGGAGGGAACAAAAGAAGAAATTGATGCAGCAACCACTGTGCTACTGGAGTTGCAGAAGAAAAGAAGATGGTAGCAGCTGCCCAGGTTTCAAGGGGGGGAAAAAGAAAACAGAAATAAGAGGAGAGAGCAATTATTGTACTGCAGACGTTGCAATGGCAGCGAAACCTTTGGGGGGGGCAGGGACAACAGACTGCCAGCCTTTGTGGGGACAGACTCGGGGCCTGGGCCGCGGGTTGGGCTGCGGGTTTTTGTTGTTGGTTTTGACGTCGGGGGGTGGCCTGTGGGGTCCATCGTTGAAAGGGAAGATATATATAATAATGATTCATAGAGAATTATAATGTAGGATGGATGAAGTATAGGGGTGCATGTATTGTGTAATTGACACACTGCTTTAAAATGTAAAGAAAACTTTGTAGGTCAGTCATACAACCATCTATGATGTATCATGTGGAATGTTGGGCATTACGAAGAGTCATGAAGATAAACTTTGTAACAACCATGAGCATATTGAACTAGGAAGGATAAAGGAAGGAATGATTATATTGAAGCTGGTTAGGGAGTAGCTTCAGTACATGATAAGCTATGTGAAACTCATTCAAAGTGTCATGGCCATGTTCAATGGAACCTTTGCATATTCTAAGTACAATGGAGTGATTTGGTTCATATCAAAGGAAGTAAAAGAGCCAGGGTAGATCTAAAATGACCCTATGAGAAGTGTTGAGGAAAAACATGCATAGCTTAGGCCTTGTATCAAATATGACTTTGAATAGAGCTTATTGGAGGGTCAATATCCTTGTAGCCAACCTCATTTAGTTCGAATAAGGCAAGATAGTGCATAAAACCCCTTGAAAAATAACATCTCAAAAAGATTGGAATTCCATGCGATACATCTAAGAACGACCCCCCCCCCCCGGTGCGTGCAGGACTGCGGGCCCCTTTTTCTTGAAACTACATCTTAATAAGTTTCCCCTCTGGTATGTGTATGCCTGTGAACAAGGTAAGTAGGCAACACATAGGGACCTGGCCTTTGTGGTGTGACAACTATGATTAATTCTTCATATTACAATATTTTGATGAGGAAATACATCCTTATTGAAGAACCACCAAAAAACTTCATACTTGATGCTGATCCTTCCAAATTGTGCTACACGATGGAGGACCTAATTTTTAATGACTGAGTTGTTTTGCTGATTTTTGACTTGTTGCAAATGGGTATGACAGTTACGTAAATTGATTTTCTTGTTCTTCTGCGGGTTGATGCAGGTTTTATCAATACCCTTGGTAGAGTTCTACTTAAAAGTATTCCACAGGTACCTTCTGCAGCAGAACCCATTATACACCAAGCATGGGAACAAATTCAGAGTCCAAAATGTAGCTGTGCACTTCTAGAGTCCTGATAAGCACCATGAATGGCAGTGCATTACTGTCACTGTCACTGTCACAGCCTACTAGTTCAACAGACATGGTTGAGTTGACTCCATATTACAGAGGATACCTCAACCATGCTCACTGGACATGTTGAAGAAAGACAGAATCCTTTGTTATCACATGTTAAAGTTCAATTTACTTACCAATTTCCTGCAATGTGCAGTGGCATGAAATACCAAAATTCTTCTAATTTATTTCAATGATCTTTGGTCGCAGGGGGCAGCAACCACATGCTATGTGGCAATGCATCCTCAAGTTAAGGGGGTTGGTGGCGAGTATTTTTCTGATAGCAACATAGCCAAAACGACCTCGCAAGGTGAAGATATGGACTTGGCAAAGAAACTTTGGGATTTCAGCATGAGTTTGATCAATTCATAGACAGACCCTCAATTTTTAATGGGATCTTAAATAATATTTCCTAACTGTTGATGTTCAAATTCATCCGTTTCTGTATTTGGTGTGTGTGAGAGAGAGAGAGATGCTCAAAACCCTCATTTGCATCTAAAGTTTCTTATCTTCTTGTTGTACTCCTCTCTAGTCAGTTTCATAGAAGCACAGCACCAAAGGTACCTATGGGGCCTCATGGTGAGTGCACTTGCACAACAGGCCAAGGTTGGTTCTTTTTTCTTGGGAAATGACTTCACACCAACCCGGTTGCTATAGCAACAGGGATTCAAGTACATCAGTGGACGACATGATGTACAAAGTCAGCTATACAAGCAAAATATGTTTCACGTCTATCACCATTATTATGGCATGTTTTGAACGACTCTATAAATCATGTTCAATTATGATTATCAACTGTCACGTTTTGCTCGTTTGGAAATCGGGGGGAAATTCTTGAGTAAATTAACCGTGAAGGGGGTGGCTCAACATTTGGTGAAAATCTAATAACTCCAATAAGAGATTAGTCTGTATTCCTTTGAGGCAAGGATAGCTCCATCTATTATGTAATAGTCTCATTTCCAATATAGATGTTTCTTATGAAAAAAACATTTATTTTAGTTAGTTTGAACCACGAAATGTAAGTAAAAGGCATCATCAATTTTCACGAAATTGTGGAAGTTTCATGGGGTATTTAGTTTTCCATCATAAATAAAGATTATCCAAAACTAATTAGAGGACTCCTACCAAAAATTCGGAGAAACTGAAAAGAAAAACATAAACTGTCTTTCGGCAAAAATTGTTGTGATAAGGCTGTGTAGAAAAATTCGCTATGCATGTGCGAAAATTTTCTATATCAGATCCATTTTTTCTAGAAAGGAAAACAGAATAGATTGTAGTTTTATGATTAAGTGGTAGTATTATATCATTTTCATCATTTCTCCTCAACTTTATCTAGTTTAAGTGCAAATTGCTTTAGCATCCTAAAACATAGGTCTTTAAACATTGACCCTCCATGTTATTTTTGGACAATGGAGAGAGCTTAGTAATATGGTTACAAAGACCATTATTCCCTTGTGTATAATAAAGTGAAAAGAGTTCATTGATGCTTTTTCACTAGACTTATTTTCTAACAATTCTTCGTCATTTTCCTCGCTTCAACTTTTCTTTTCTTCCTCTGTTTTTTCATTGGTAACTCGTACAATTTTATTTTTGAGATTTAAAAAAGAAAAATAAAGATTTGACAGCATTTAGTAAATGGCTGGACTAATGTGTCCACGACCTTATTTGAACAGGATTTGTTCTATAGGCTTGTACCATTGTATCCTTGTGGACTAATGTGTCCAATTAAAATAATGAACGTGCTTCTGTCTTGGGCATTTAATGTGCAAAATGGTCTAGTGCCTCATTGGATCCAAAACTCAATGGCCACGAGTGTAAAAAGACTGGAGACAATTATTGTCATGCACATTAAATGCGCATAACAGAAGCATTAAATGCACATAACCGAAGCAAGGTACAAATGAAGGTAAAATCTTGAGCAATTTACTCTAATTTTAAATCCTTCTGGTTTTGCATTCCCTCAGGTTTAAGTCGCAAAGCAAGCAAGTCATGGATTCCGAGAGGAAGATTATAGACCGAATTTCCGGCTGGTTCACCCTCTATGCAGATGGCACGGTTGATCGGACTTGGACCGGATCACCGGAGTTCGAGTTCTTGACCAAACCGGTCGTCGCTCACAAAGAGTTTCGCGATGGCATCTCCCTACGCGACTTAACAATTGATCCAAACTCTGGCCTCGCCGTCCGCCTCTATCTCCCTGAGAAAAAACCCAGTGACGAAAATGCAAAAAATCCAGTTATCGTCCACTTCCATGGTGGTGGTTTTTGCTTCTCCGAACCGGAATGGTTCATGTACTACCAATTCTACGCACGCCTGGTTCGCTCCACCGGAGCTATTTGCGTCTCTGTAAAGACCCGGCTCGCACCGGAGAACCGGTTACCCGCTGCCATCGATGACGGCCGTGCAGTCTTACTTTGGCTCAGTGCAGTGGCTCTTGGTGAATCGTCCGATCCATGCCTCCGATCCTACGGTGATTTCCGGCGAGTGTTTCTCGTGGGAGACAGCTCCGGTGGAAATCTAGTCCATCATGTGGCGGCGTGGGCCGGTACCCAGCATTTGGATCCGGTTGAGATAGCTGGTGGTGTAATATTACACCCGGGTTTTGTCCGAGCCGAGCGGAGCAGATCTGAGTTGGAGAACTCATCAGACTCGGACTTCTTTACACTGGATATGGTGGACAAATTCTTAACCATGGCACTACCGTTGGGTAGCACCAAGGATCATCCCTTCACATGCCCAATGGGGTCAGCGGCGCCACCACTTGCCGGCCTGAAACTGCCGCCGTTGATGGTCGGGGTGGCTGAGAAAGACTTGATGCATGACACACAAGTGGAGTACTGTGAAGCAATTAAAAGAGCAGGTAAGGACATCGAGATGCTGATGAGTCCTGGAGTGAGTCACTGCTTCTACCTCAACAAGATAGCCATTGACGTCGACCCACATGTTGCAGCACAATCTGATCAACTCCTTAAGGTGATCACTGACTTCATCAAGAAGCACTGTTAAAGGGGAAGAAGGTGCATGTCCCAGTGTTTTCTCCTTGTCTGGCTTCTAGCATTACTGAGTCAACTCTTTCATAAAAAATAAAAAGAGTATGACCATTTACTGAGTCACTATTGCTCGGGTGTTGTGCATTACTGAGTCACTATTGCTCGGGTATTTTTATCATTCAAAGGACGCTTTTAGTAATATTTATAACATTTATTTTTTATTTTTTGGTAAAAATATTTATAACATTTATTAATAAGTCAAATGTTGTTGCATGTGAATTGCTGAAAATTTAAGGTTATACCAATCATTCAAGTTTCTTGTCTCTTGGTGTCATTTTCTACTATTATTTTACATTTTTATGATTTATGGTAGTCTTATGAAGGATTTTCACGTACATGCATGCATCTAGTTGAGATTTTGCATTCATGATGTGGCATGTGTATAAATATTTGATTTTCCCTACATATTATATCTTGTTTATTTAGTATTTTAATATGATTCTTTAACCAAATGATATTGAATGTGTTTTATTTTGATCAACAACTGCTAGCAGAAAGACCGGTCTAACAAAACAAAAATTAAAGGCGAAAGTGAAAGTCACATTCACTACCTAATTTTTATTCTTGTCCGATTGTCCAGTAGAAGCAAAACATTAACATATGCCAATTGTTGAAGGTGCACTGAACCTTCCATGCACATGCTTGGAACTCTAGGGTTGGTTTATACTGATAAACGTGAATTTAGGCAAACCCGTCAAAGCTGCCTTGCCTTCTTTTCATTTTCAGATCCACCTGAAATGATCCGGAAATTGTCTGGTGTGGATCCACGAAATTATCTTGTTGATTGACTACGTGGCCGGCCTTGTTCATAATCAAGCTTCAATCTTGTGTATATATGGTCGGTTTTACGAGTGTTAGAAGGTCGAAACGTGAACCGCTCGTTGCGTCTCTTAGATTAAAGCGACTTGAGTGGTCGAGGTTTCTATCTCAACCACGTGTTGACCATCCAATGGTCGCAGGACGGTCATAATCATGCTCGTAGCATTAGATTACGAGTGATGAACCAGTCTAATCAATGAGAAATAAAAGCTCAAACCGGTCTAACTTGTTATTAGTTTACCAGAAATTTCCCAACCCCCACCCGGAAAAAGAAAGGAAATTAAGAGAGGAAGTTGAAAACGTGGTTTGGCTTTTCTGCCCGGTTCATGGGATCATGGTCCACTTCTTAATTTCCTCTGTCGTGGAAATAGCCAAACGAATCATCTCCGGCCAGGCCCATTGCGTGGTTGCCATGAATGCTGACCCACCATTTCCTAACAGTAGTTCCATGCTTTGTTCCTGTATAAAATAGAAGCCAAACCCCTCAGCTATTAATTAACCACCACCCTTGCTCTCTCGGTTCTCCATTATAAAAGAGAAGCCAAAGCTCCTCAGTTTGTCACAGCTAGCCCTTGAAGAGAAAAAAAGCCATTTCAAAGCCCTTCACTTAATTCGTCTCAGCCTCAAAGATGGTGGGTCTTCAGAAGGAGAAGGAGAAGAAGGTGGTAGAGGAGGTAGCATGCTGGCTCAAGGTCTTCGAAGATGGTTCGGCCGACCGAACCTGGTCCGGACCACCCGAGGCTGAATTCATGGCGAAACCAGTGCCACCACATGAAGAATTCATCGATGGTGTTGCTGTTCGTGACATTGAAATCGAATCAGACTCCGGTGATCTCGGGGTGCGTCTCTATATGCCGGAGAGAAACCTTCACGACGACGAGAAACTTCCCTTCCTGGTTCATTTCCATGGTGGTGGGTTTTGTATAAGCGAACCGGAGTGGTTCATGTACTATCATGTGTACACGAGGCTGGTTCACTCCGCACGAGCCATCTGTGTCTCTATAAAGCTCCGGCTGGCGCCGGAGCACCGGCTCCCGGCAGCTTGTGAGGATGGCCAGTCTGTTCTTCGCTGGCTCCAAGCCGTGGCTCTAGGCAAGTCGAAGGAGCCATGGCTGAAAGCTAACGCAGATTTCGAACGTGTCTTCCTCATCGGAGATAGCTCAGGTGGAAATCTGGTCCATGACGTGTCGGTCTGGGCCGGTTTTGATAATCTAAACCCGGTTAAATTAGCAGGTGGGATATTGATTCATCCAGGTTTCGTCCGAGTTGAACGCAGCAAGTCCGAGTTGGAGAAAAAATCTGAGTCGCCCTTCCTGACACTGGAGATGGTTGACAAATTTCTGGGGTTGGCGCTACCTATTGGCTCCACAAAGAATCATCCCCTCACTTGTCCGATGGGAGCGGCGGCGCCACCACTTGCAGGGCTGAAGCTGCCGCCGTTCTTGGTATTTCTGGCCGAGAATGACTTGATTTTTGACACGGAGATGGAGTACTGTGAAGCAATGAAGGCGGCAGGGAAGGATGTCCAGGTGCTGGTTAATGTGGGCGTCGGTCATTCTTTCTACCTCAACAAGATTGCTGTTGACATGGACCCTCAAACAACTTCAGAGACCAACCGTCTTATTACAGAAATTTCCTACTTCATTAAGAAGCATTAATCAGAAGCTTTTTCACTTGTAATTGGATGTTGATGTCACTTTAATTTAAGATCGAAGTATCTTTGACTGTGTCAATTTGGAATTTAGACATGTAATCCCAGAAAGAATAAATTATATTTAGGGGGTGAGTCTGCTCTGGGCTTTCAAGGGAAGACTTGAAATTTGAAAACAGAGCCCATGGAATACTCTGTAGAAAAGTCCTGTTCATTGGAAGAAGTGAAGAATGCATATAGACTTTTAGACTTTCCTATTAATTTTTCTTTCTAAATTTGAGAAAGTTCTCGGTAAAGGATGTATAACTATGAAGGACACAAGTAAAATATATTTACAATCAGAAGGAATTTAACTTAGTTCAATAACATTGCCTAGAAAAAAGAGACTTTCAACTATTTATTGAAAACATCTACCATTCTGGCACCTCATAAAGTGTTATCTCTTTGTTTGTCTTGTTATTTAAGTTATTTCACAAAGACTATTATAAGAAAACTTACAACCTTAATCTCCGTATAATTACAATTTGATTTAGGTAAAAGTAATCCCAAAACCCGATTTCAATTACAAATACAATCAAATTATAATTATATGAATCAGTATAATCAAAACACAAGCCCCAACAAAAGCGACCACAGTGCAAACAATCCCTCCAACACAGTAGGTTTTACAGAAAAGGAAACAAAATCCCCACCCTTCCCTATTTCCAAAGATATACGAGCATTTCGTTCCAAGAAGGATATAGACCCATAAGTTTGGAAATTGCTTAGTTCGTTTCTCAAAAGTTGTTTTCTACACTTGTGCGAAATGAGCAGTCGAGATTTGAGCGTTGCGCAGTGCTATGCATTACTTACACGGCACTCAAGCAAGACAGAATTTTATTAGGTCTGTGGACCATCAATTTCTCTTTAAATGAGAGACACATGTCCATGAGTCACATCCAAAGATTAAGGTAAGATTTAAAAAAATAAAAATTTTCTCAGCAAGTCAAAAGAGTCATAGAAGTCCTTCGCACCCATTTCTCATGCAACTCATAGAAACTCTCCCATGTTGAGCTATGAAACCAGCGGAGGCTTTCCTAGTTTCTAAAGCTTCTTTGTCAAGGTGTGCCCTCCTCTCTCCCTTTCAAAAATCAAGCTTTGTGAGGATACCTATTCAGCTCAACTCCCTATAGGAAGGTACCTATGACCCATTACCAACCATTAATCCATAACAACCTTTAAAAGGAACTAAACAATAAAGCTTACTTGATTCTGAGGTAACATGATTAGTTGCTCCCAAATTAGGGAACCAACGAGAATCTTTCGATGATCATTTAACTGAACAACTGCTAAAGCCTTAGGCACAAAAGAAGCTTGATACGAATGATCAAATCGAAACCAGCATTTGAGAGCATCGTGCCCAATTTTCTTAAACACTCGACACCGGAGAATAGCATCAGACACATAGCTGAATTTTCTTTGTTAGAAGTCCCTGACTTTGTTATCTGAGAAAACCCTTGATTTTGTGAAGAGAAAGAACCACCATTAAACGAACGACTTCCACAGCCAGAACGACCACCTCCTCTGTATTGAAATCCCCTGCGACCATCATCTTTCTTCACCGTTTGAGCAGTGAAAGCCATAGCCAAATTAGGAGCTTCACCAAGAACACCCTTATTTCGCAGTTCATGGCTTTAGAGCAGAGGAATAATTTCAGAATACAAGGGCATCGGCGGTTTCAACATAGTTGTTGCAAATGTCTCATAAGAAGAACCCAAATTAGTCAGCAACAAGAAGACCTTACGCTGATTAGCCACGAGTTTCCCAATTGAAGCTAACTGATCGCATAAAGTCTTGAAATTAATCAAGAAATCTGCAAGAGTTTTCGACTCTTTTTTGCGCAAAAAATGAAGTCGAGAAAGAATCTCAAATTCCCTAGCTTTAGATACTTGAGAGAAAGCATCTGCTAGGGTTTTCCAAATATTGAAAGAGGAAGTTGTGCCTTCTGCCAAACCAAGAGCAGAATCAGCGAGAGTTCCTGTGATCCAATATTTAACAAACCGATTGGTATGAATCCATGCCTGATAAGACGGATTTATAAATTCTTCGCCATCATCGTTGATCAACACACCAATAGGAGCTGGAATCTCTCCATCGATAAACCCAACAAGATCTTGACTCTCAATTAGAGTTCGCAGCTGAGTCTCCCAAAGGAGATAATTCTCTGAATTCAACTGAATCATGACAAAGTTTGCAACATTCAAGGTGCTAGGATAAGGAAATTTCAGCATAGAGAAAGACGATGAAGCCATGGGAAATTAGAAAGAAATAGAATGAGAAAACAGAGAAAGCTTCTTGAATCAAAAAAAGAAGAACAGAGAAGTCTACGCTCGGAAAGGGAATGAGAAATGAGAAAACAAAATGTATTTTTATTATTTTCTAATGTGAGTTACAAGTACCGTATTTATAGATTTATATACATGATTACACGTGTGACTATACACGTATCTCTACAATATTCCTAACACATCAACATCCCAAATTTGACTTATCATCTGCAAGGATATAAATATAAGCGTATATCTAGAAATACACATGAAATATCTAAAAATGGATTTGAGTAGATCAATCAAATACGAGCCCTAAGTCCATCATGAGTGAAAATTGAAGCAAAGGCCTGCATTTCCTTCTTGTTGAGAACCAAATCAATCTCGATTCCACCCTCAAACTTTCGGCTCTCTTTCATAAGCATGGCACTTGTTTGATCATTCGATACAAACTCCACCTTCTTTGGTTTCCCCACCCAAAATCCACACCATAAAGTCAAAACCTTGGCGAATTAGTAGCGGGAAAAACTCTCCTAGATTCTGCCTCTAGCAAGTTTGAAACACCTTCTTCCAGACCTCTCACATCCTCATTAATTGGATTCACCTCGTCTGTAATTCATTTCTCTACAATTTCCTGTAATTCCCTCATAGGATTGTGCCGTGTGGCATTTAAATAATTCAACGGTCACCCAACAAACTAGAGTTTAAATAAAATTCAAATGTATGGGTGGGTTTAAATAAAATTTAAATTTAGTTTGAATTGGGTAACCGTTGGATTACTTAAATGCTCATGGCACCACCTACACTGATTCTTCCAGGGAAAGGACCTCGGTCACACCCTCTGTAATTCATTTTCTTAAAATTCCCTACAATTCCCTCATAGGATTGTGCCATGTGGCATTTAAGAAATCCAACGATTACCCAATTTAAACTAAATTTGAATTTTATTTAAATCCACTCATAAATTTGAATTTTATTTAAACTCTAATTTGTTGGGTAACCGTTGGATTACTTAAATGCCACATGGCACAATCTTATAAGGGAATTGTAGGAAATTCCAGAGAAAGGAATTACAGAGGATGTGGATTCCAAAAAGTGTAAGACTTTGTGGAAAAGTATGAAAAAATAAAATGTAAGATCCACAATTAATACTTTTCCACATTTTTCTTTCCTTTTGCAAAGGTGGGGTGGGGGAAAAAATATGTGGACCCATCTGTAATGGAGTGAGGGAGAATGAAAGAAAAGGGAAGGAAAGGGAAGGAAAAGGGAAAAAAAAAAAGAAAAGTGTGGAAAAATGTTAATTGTAGATCCTAGATTTTACTTTAAAAAAATTTGTCAATTTTCCTATTCCCAAGCAACAAAAAAAATGTATAATTTTAAGATTTAAAGAGATAATAGTAAAATTTTCGTTTTTCAAGAATTTTCCGATCCCAATGCAATGTCCTTCTACAGAAATTCTGAACGGGGAAGACTTTCAACGAAATCTTTTGAACTTATCCATGTGAAAATATGTGGTTATAATAAGTTCGGAACATCAACGACTCTCAATCGCTCTCTCTCTCACACACACACACGATCTGAACAACTACAATAATGTTTTTCTTATGCAGCATTAATCAGACTTTGGATGTTCCCCAGCTAGTTTTATGTTGGTGTATGTCTGCTTTGAGTTGCAGGGTTTATCTTTAACATTTCTGTTCCTTAGTTTCTTCTTATGTATGGCCTAGTTAATTATTATCTCTTTTTAGCCATAATTTGATTTACTGCCAGTTCATTATAGAGGAAATCAGAGATATTCAAATTCTGTTCTCCCCTGTATTTATCTTGTAGTTTCTGTGGCACTACAATTCTGCTACCTTAATTGTTCCTTCACTGTCATGGCGCCGCGCGAACCATTAGTGAAGGTACTCGACCGATGCAAGGTTGCTCCACCAACAGGTACTGTTCCGGCAGCGGTTGCAGATATCCCTCTCACCTTCTTTGACCTACTGTGGTTGCCATTGCCACCCCCTCAAATCCTCTACTTCTATGACTACCCCTACCCACCGACACTTTTCACTCGATCTCTTCTTCCTCAAATCAAGCTCTCACTCTCTTGCACCCTCGTCCATTTCTACCCTCTTGCTGGAAATCTCTCATGGCCTCATGATTCCTACAAACCCATAATCCGTTACGTTGCCGGCGACGCAGTCACCTTAACCATCGCCGAGTCTGAGGCCGATTTCAAATCTCTCTCTAGCGACCATCCAAGAGATGTAACTGAATCATATCCCTTTGTTCCACACCTGCCAGCATCTGGACCAGTTGTTCCAGTTCTTGCAATACAACTTACACTCTTCCCAAATTCCGGTTTCTCCATTGGAATCACACATAGCCATTGCATCACTGATGGTAGAGCAACTGCCCACTTCATGAATACATGGGCTTTGGTATCCAAGTTGGGAGACGCAAACAGATCAGTATCAACTCAGTTACCTCCTTTCTTGGACAGGACTGTGATCAAGGATCCTTTCGACTTCGAAAAGAGATTCTTGAACGAGTTAGAGAGATTCATGGGCACTGAATTGAAATCCGAAAACAGGAGCTTGAGAGTGATGGACATCAAAATTCCAGCCAACATGCTTCGAGCTACGTTTGAGCTGAATCCATCTGAGATTAAGAATCTCAAGGAATGGATCCTTGCTCGAGCCAAAAAGGATGATCAACACGGACCAATTCATCTATCAACATTCGTGGTGACTTGTGCTTTCGCTTGGGTCTGCTTGCTCAAAGCAGAAAGAGATGCAACTGAACTCAACCCCAACGGTGAAATGACTAACTCTGAAACTCGTCTTTTTATGAATGTAGATTGCAGGTCTCGAATGAAGATGGATCCACCTATCCCGGGAACGTACTTCGGAAATTGTGTGAAACCTTTTTCGGTGACTACTGAAAGAAATAATTTGTTGAGAGAAGATGGAATTGTGGTGGCATCACAGTTGATAGGAGAGGCAATTCGTAGACTGGACGAAGAATTATTGAGAGGGCTAGAAGACGGCATTTCAAACTTGCTAAAGTTAGAGTCTGGGAGAGCTTCTGGATCTGGGAGAGCTCTTCGAGCTGCTAGTTCGCCAAGGTTTGGACTTTACGGTGTGGATTTCGGGTGGGGGAAGCCAAAGAAGGTGGAGTTTGTATCGAATGATCGAACAGGTGCCATGCTTATGAAAGAGAGCCGAAAGTTTGAGGGTGGAATCGAGATTGATTTGGTTCTCAACAAGAAGGAAATGCAGGCCTTTGCTTCAATTTTCACTCATGATGGACTTAGGGCTCGTATTTGATTGATCTACTCAAATCCATTTTTAGATATTTCATGTGTATTTCTAGATATACGCTTATATTTATATCCTTGCAGATGATAAGTCAAATTTGGGATGTTGATGTGTTAGGAATATTGACTAGCATATTCCTGTATTTATCTATTAATTGTGACATTCTTGTATTTGATGTTTATTTTAGATGAGAAGTTCGATCAATATCAAACACTGAACTATAACATGGTATCAGTTGCGAGGTCGCTAGCTCCACCCTGAATTTAGAGGTTTTTCAATATTTTTACGACAGTGTGGAGTTGGACATCAGCTTTCTTATCCACATATGTCTCAGCAAAATGGAAAGCCTGAGAGGAATTAAACATACATAGGTTATAGAAGCTGGACTGTCTTTGCTTGCTCATTCTGGGTTGTGTTTCAATTGTTGGAGTGATCTATGCTTTTCCAACTACCCTATACTTGATTATTGACTACTAACTTCTGCTTTTGGCATTGATTTCCTATATCAACAGCTCTATAATTGTCACCATGACTCTTTGTTTCTAAAAGCATTTTGTTGTCAATGTTTTCCACTATTGAGGCTATGAACTCTCATAAGCTTGAGTACATACAGATCTGTCCCAAATTTCAAGTCATATAGAATTATTAATATTAGTTAATATATAGCTATATAATCATGGCTGGGTCACACTAGGTTTTAGGCTTGGTCGTATTGTGTAGAATTCGATTCTTAATCCAAAAAATATATATTACATAGGAGATGGTTGACAAATTTCTGGAGTTGGCGCTACCTATTGGCTCCACAAAGAATCATCCCATCACTTGTCCGATGGGAGCGGCGGCGCCACCACTTGGAGGGCTGAAGCTGCCGCCGTTCTTTGGTAGTTCTGGCCGAGAATGACTTGATTTTTGACACGGAGATGGAGTACTGTGAAGCAATGAAGGCGGCAGGGAAGGATGTCCAGGTGCTGGTTAATGTGGGCGTCGGTCATTCTTTCTCCCTCAACAAGATTGCTGTTGACATGGATCCTCAAACAACTTCAGAGACCAACCGTCTTATTACAGAAATTTCCTACTTCATTAAGAAGCATTAATCAGAAGCTTTTTCACTTGTAATTTGATATTGATGTCACTTTAATTTAAGATCGAAGTATCTTTGACTGTGTCAATTTGGAATTTAGACATGTAATCCCAGAAAGAATAAATTATGTTTAGGGGGTGAGTCTGCTCTGGGCTTTCAAGGGAAGACTTGAAATTTGAAAACAGAGCCCATGGAATACTCTGTGGAAAAGTCCTGTTCATTGGAAGAAGTGAAGAATGCATATAGACTTGCGACTTTCCTGTCAATTTTCCTTTCTAAATTTGAGAAAGTTCTCGGTAAAAGATGTATAAGTATAAAGGACACAAGTAAAATATACTCACAATCAGAAGGAATTTAACTTAATTCAACAACATTACCTATATCCACCAGGAAGAAAGAGAGTTTCGACTATTTATTGAAAACATCGTACCAAGTCTTGCACCTCACAAAGTGTTATATCTTTGTTTACCTTACTACTTTAGTTATTTTACAGACACTATTTACGATAAAACTTAAAACAATCTTCATATAATTATAAGTTGGTTTAGGTACAAGTAATTCCAAAATCTTATTTTAATTACAAATACAATTAAATTATAATTATATGAATCAGTATAATACTAAACACACAAAACCTCAACAAAAGTGACCACAGTGCAATCAATCCCTCCAACACGACAAGTTCTAAAGGAAAGGAAAAAGAGACCCCACCCTTCCCTATTTCCAAGGATATACGAGCATTTCTTTCCAAGAATGATACGGACCCAGGTGTTGCACATTAAATGCTCAGTAACGTGCAATGTACGGTCAAGATCAAAATGAGAGTTGAGATTTCAATCTCAACCATTCGTTTCTCAAAAGTTATTTTCTACACTTGTACGAAACAAGGGTGGAGATAGAAGTCCTTTGCACCCATTTCAGGTCCATTTCTTACACAACACCCAAGCAAGGCGAAACTTTTTCAGGTCCATTTCTTACATCAATTTCTCTTTATCTGGGGTCCAGGAAGGTAAAGAAATGGACAGATAAAATTCCGAAGCAAGACCTCATAAGTTGCCTATTTCTCAGCAAGTCAAAAGAGTGATAGAAGTCCTTCGCACCCATTTCTCACGCAACTCATAGAAACTCTCCCATGTTGAGCTACGAAACCAGCGGAGGCTTTCGTAGTTTCTAAAGCTTCTTCGTCAAGGTGTGCACTCCTCTCTCCCTTTCAAAAATCAAGCTTCTTCGTCAAGTCTGTGAGTTGAAATTTGAAAACAGAGAACCCATGGAATACTCTATAGAAAAGTCTTGTTCTTCTCATCTTCAGACTTTCAATAGAATTGAAGTAGCGAAGAATGCGTATAGACCTGAGACTTTCCTTCCTAAATTTGACAAGGTGACCACAGTGCAATCAATCCCTATAACGCAGCAGGTTCCAAAGGAAAAAGAGACCTTACGCTTCCCTATTTCCAAGGATATACGAGCGTTCCGTTCCAAGAAGGATTCAGACCATAAGTTCCCTATTTCTCAGCAAGTCAAAAGAGTTATAAGGTCAAGCAAGTCCTTTGCAGATACTCATGCATTTCCCTCGCAACTCATAGAACTCTCCCATGTTTAGCTACGTATCCCGCAGAGGCTCTCCTAATTTCTAAAGCTTCTTTGTCAAGGTGTGCCTCCTCTTTCTGCCTTTCAAAAATCAAATTTTTTAGCAGGTTGAGGTTTTGTAACATGTACGTTTCATTTTGCTCCAACTTTTTATGGGGTTGTATTCCATCTTTATATTCTTTTGTTAATATTCCCTGCAAACTTCCATTCTTGATTTTCCAAGAAAATTTGCCAACTCTCTCGTTATTTTGTTTGTTAATTAACAGGTACAACTACGCCTAAGGGTGATATTGAGAATCAAATTTTGGTTTAAGCTTTTCAGGACACATGAGTTAGAGATGGTTAGTATATAGATGCCATAGTTTTCTGCAACATTTTGACAGATGGGCCTGCATCAACTCAAATTGTGACAAAGCTAGATGGATCTGTAGTAGGTTTTCCTTTGCTAAGCCACAAATTAATTGAAAACAAAAGCAAAAAAGATTGAAACCATGGACGTTTTTTTAGAACCAAAGAATGATACGAGTATCTCGTCATTCTTTATGCAGTCTTCTTTAACCATTTTTCTACACAAGTTTTCTGCTACTACCCATCTAGTTTTATTAGTTGCTTTACCCATTTTCTGGGCTTGGAAGAGACGCACAAGGCCTACCCCTGAAAATTCCAAGCCAATATTGAAAAATATATACTCTTTATACCAATGGTCAGCCTTTATATCTTGCATAGGTTTAGCATGTTGTGATCTTCTCCTGTGCATGTTAAACTACTACTCTGGTAATAGACATGGGTGGTCTGATCAGAAGTTTTTTGCTCAATGGGATTTTGCAATCAGGACAGTAACTTGGTTTATGATCTCTGCTTACTTGCACATCCAGTTTTCTCGTTCGAAGTGACCATAAATTCCCCTTTATACTGCGGAGTTGGTGGGCCTTTTATTTGCTGATGTCTTCATCCTGTCTTGTTATACATGTTAGTTTGTATTTGAAATATTCGTCCTCACCATTCCAGCTATGGGTTTCTGATATTGCATCGGTTATTGCTGGTTTATTCTGTTGTAATGCTGGATTCTTTTGGATGGGGAGAGAAGATAGCTATTTCAATCCTTTAGAGCTTCTTTTGAAAATTAGTTCTGAAAGAAACAATACTGAGGACGAACAAAGATCAAATATTGGTGAAGAGAATATCACTCCTTATGCAAATGCCAATCTTCTTAGTATTTTTACTTTCTCTTGGATTGGCCCGTTGCTTTCACTTGGATATAAGAAAGCTTTAAACCTTGAAGACGTTCCTCAGCTTCCTATTCGTGATAGTGCTAATGTGGTCTTTACTCATTTTAGAAAAAAGCTTGAGTTTTCTACTAATGGCACTCAAGTAAGTAAGTTCAAGCTGGTGAAATCATTGATTCTCTCAATGTGGAAGGAAATCCTATTGACGGGTCTTTTCTCCATTGTATGCACATTGGCTTCTTACATCGGACCATATCTTATTGGTGCCTTTGTTCGATGTCTTAATAGTTCTCACCAACAACATAAAAGTTATACGTTGGTATTTGTCTTTTTTCTTTCAAAGATTGTAAGATGCCTCTTTGAGAGACACTTGTTCTTTCAATTGCGAAAGGCGGCAATTAAGGTCCGTGCTGCTTTGTTCTCAACAATCTATACTAAGTGTCTCAAGCTTTCAAGCCAAACAAAGCAAGGTCAAACTAGTGGAGAATTTGTTAATTTGATAAGTGTGGATGCTGAAAGAATTGGTCGATTCAGTTGGTACTTGCACGACATATGGAAGGTGCCTCTTCAAATTGTTCTAGCATTATGGATATTGTACCAAAATCTTGGACTTGCTTCTCTTGTAGCTTTTGCTTCCACAATGATATTGATGATAGTGAATGTCCCATTGGGAAAACTACAAGAGAACTTTCAAGAAAAATTGATGAATTCAAAGGATCGAAGGATGAAAGTGACATCTGAAGTTTTGAGAAATATAAGAACTCTCAAGCTCCATGGTTGGGAAATGAAGTTCTTGGCTAAGATAATTGACCTTAGGAATTTAGAAATAAGATGGTTGAAGAAGTTACTTTATACTTCAGCTATGACTATGTTTGTCTTCTATTCTGCTCCTATGTTTGTGTCCATGGTTACTTTTGGATTTTGTGTACTTATGAAAATTTCTCTAGAGTCAGGGAAGATTTTGTCTGCACTTGCAACATTTGAGGTATTGCAAGAACCCATTTATAGTCTTCCAGATCTGATTTCCATGGTAATTCAAACTAAGGTTTCACTCGACAGAGTAGCTTCATTCCTCTCTCTTGATGTTCTACATCCTAGTATGGTACAAAAGCTTCCAAGAGATGGTGACAAGGTAGCAGTTGAGATAGTAAATGGGAATTTCTCATGGGAACTTCATGCTCCTAATTTCACTTTGAAAGATCTTAATTTTCAAATACATTGTGGAATGAAAGTAGCTGTTTGTGGTTCTATCGGGTCAGGTAAATCAAGCCTAATTTCTTGCATATTAGGAGAAATGCCAAAACTGTCTGGAACCATTAAGTTGAATGGGACAATGGCCTATGTTGCACAATTTCCATGGATACAAAGTGGTAAGATAGTAGACAATATATTGTTTGGTAAAGAGATGGAAAATGAACGTTATGAGAAGATACTTGAAGCATGTTCATTAAAGAAAGATCTAGAATTGTATGCTTTTGGAGACCAAACTATTGTAGGAGAAAGAGGGATCAACTTAAGTGGTGGACAAAAGCAAAGAATCCAAATTGCACGTGCTTTGTATCATAATGCAGATATTTATCTACTTGATGATCCTTTTAGTGCTGTGGATGCTCACACAGGGACTCATCTATTTAAGGTAACTCTTCTTCGATCTAAACTTGCATAGCATATGATTTCTCACTTTAGAATTTTGTTCACTACAAAATGAGTATGATGTGAAATTTAAAGGATATTAAGAAATGCATGTTCTTGCATAACTCCTATGGTTTGAAGTTTCGATCTTAACATTCAAAAAATATACATATTTAACAAATTAGCTATTCCTTTTAATCAATTACAAATTTGTTCAAGTGTTTAAAATGATCATCTTTTTTTCTCTCAGGAATGTTTGCTCGGAATTTTGGGTCAAAAAACAATAATATATGTTACTCACCAAGTAGAGTTTTTACCTTATGCTGATCTAATCTTGGTGAGAGTACCCAATGCTCTTTTCAAATTTCAAATTTTTTTCAATCTTGTTTAAAAATAATTATTTACCTTCTCTTATTTGGTAGGTTCTCAAGGATGGAAGGATTACCCAAGTAGGAACATATGAAGAAATCCTTAAATCAGGAACCGACTTTATGGAATTAGTAGGTGCACATAAAAAAGCTTTGGTAGATCTTAATTTTGGCCAACATGGGACTACTTCAGGTAATTTGATTGAGGGTATTGAGGAAGATGATATTACTCTATGTAGAGAGAAGTCCATCCAAGATGGGAAAGAAAGTGAATTCAAAAACCACAAATTAGAAAAACAAACGGAGCCAGAAGGGCAACTTGTTCAAGAAGAAAAGAGGGAAAAAGGTGGAGTTAGTGTTTCAGTTTACTGGAAATATATTACTGCGGCACATAAAGGGGCTTTCATACCATTCATACTATTGGCACAAATTCTTTACCAACTCCTTTATATTGGCAGTAATTATTGGATGGTATTGGCTACGCCTGTTTCAGAGGGTGTGAGGCCCCATGTTAAAGGATCCACAATCATGTTTGTTTATGTTTGTTTATTCTTTGGAAGCACTCTTTGTGTACTTATACGGTCTGTGCTCATTGTAACTACTGGTTTCAAAACAGCAACTTTGTTCTTCAACAAAATGCACTTTTGCATTTTTCGTGCCCCTATGCAATTTTTTGATTCTACTCCTAGTGGAAGAATTCTAAATCGGGTAAGTGTGTGTGTATATATATATATATATATATTGTTTATTTATTGCAATTCAAATTATCTTAATTGATGGCCAAATGTACAATATAATTTTTTTTAATAAACTCTATCGATTCTATATGCAGATATCTACGGATCAAGGTGCAGTTGATACTTCTATTCCACACAGTATTGAAGAACTCCTTATCTCGATTATTGGATTCATAGGAGCTGTTGGAGTAATTTCACTAGTTGCATGGAAAATGTTAATAGTTTTTATACCCATGACTGTGATGTGCATCTTATATCAGGTAATTCCATAGTACTTATTTTCATTGCTCCTAATTAAAATTTCAATCAAGCTTAGTTAGATTTTTCCAATAACTAGTATGGTATTAAAAAAAATTGGTTTCAAGTTTTGCTGGTTTTAAGTTTTGCTTAATTAGTGAATTTTTTTGGGTCAATTTTATTAGTGAGTTTAATTTGCTTTTTGCACCAAATTCATTTGGTGATGTGTGGACATATATTTAGGTGTGAAAAGGATGATTAAAATCTTCAAATTGCTTGATTTTGTAATAGACGTGCACACACAAACAAATGTGTACTTTCTTATTTATTTCTTCTCTTTTTTATTTTCTTGGTAGAAGGAGCTTGTTATATATTTATTTGGGGGGTTTGAACTTTAAGAGGGAGGGGGGCTTAATTGATATAGGTACCTAGTAAGAGTTGAACTATTAACCTCTAACTAAGAAGTGCTGGTCTTGCCAACTGAGTCAATCCCTTGGTATAACATGTTACAAAAATAAAATAGTTCTTGCAATTTCATTCATAGCAATATTATTAAACAACTTTTACTTAGAAATGTTTCTTATAAGAAAAATATTGTTATTGCGTTTTCTTCTTGCAGTTTTCTTCTTTTTAGTTATAATAAATTTTCTAAATGTTTTCTAATTTACCTTGTCTTGCAGCAATATTACATATCGGCAGCGCGAGAATTATCCCGACTCATTGGAATATGCCAAGCTCCAATTGTACAACATTTTACTGAATCTAGTTTAGGTTCAACTACAATTAGATGTTTCAGTCAAGAAGATTGGTTTATGCAAACAAATTTTAAGGTGATAGATGGGTATTCTAGGCTCGTGTTTCATTATTTCTGGTGCAATGGAATGGTTATGTTTTCGCATGGATATATTAGCATCCATCACATACGCATTCTCTTTGATTTTCTTGATATCAATGCCAAAAGGAGTACTCAGTCCTGGTATAATTTCAAATATCAGATCTATAAAATAGTTTATTAAGAAAACTATGATTTATTGCTCATCTAAAAGCATGGTTTTGATCTTTTTTTTCTTTTTTTTCCCCCTCCTCTTGAAGGTGTCATGGGTTTAGTACTCACATATGGACTCAGTTTCAATATGCATGGGGTCATATGGGATCTTTGTAGTATTGAGAACAAAATCATATCTGTTGAGAGAATAATGCAATATACTAACATCTCAAGTGAACCCCCTCTCTTGGTAGAAGGGAAAAGACCAAGTCATGAATGGCCATCACAAGGGAAAATTGATATTTTGGATTTGCAGGTACTCCCACATGAATGGCTTTTGCAGTTTTTCCTACTCTTATAGGCTAAGCTTCATTATTTTACTATTTGGTATATATTTATGTAGGTTCGGTATGCTCCACACCTTCCTCTTGTCTTACGAGGTCTCACATGTATTTTTCCTGGAGGAATGAAGATTGGCATAGTTGGTCGAACAGGAAGTGGTAAATCAACTCTTATACAAGCGCTTTTCCGTATGATTGAACCTACAGCTGGTCAAATATGGATAGATAATATCAAAATCTCCGAAATTGGTCTTCAAGACTTGCGATCAAGATTAATCATCATCCCACAAGACCCAACGATGTTTGAGGGGACTATAAGAAATAATCTTGATCCGCTTGAAGAATACACTGACGAACAAATATGGGAGGTGAGCTTATTTTTATTTGATGAATAAAGTTTAATTAATGACTAAGTATGGATATTCTCCTCAAATTTTCAATCCATACCGTTAAGATGCTGAAATTATTTCGTAGGATGGGTTGATCATTTTTGGGCCAAGTTTGTCACAAGAAATTCTATTAGTTGAGACTTAGGAAGTGCATTATTTTGATGTACCTATTTTCCTTTCCCACTTAGGTTGCGTTTGTTTGCTGGAATAAAGGTGGGGTGGGAAAAAACTTGAAAAAGCAAAATTTTCCATTAAATTGCAAAAGTAATGGACCTTGCTCCAGTCATACGCATTAAATGCACGGAATTGTCAAGCCAAACATTTTTTGCCGCCGGATCGTTCCCGGTATTTTGAATCCGATGTCCGTTTCCATCTGCCTTCGCATTTAATGCGCTGCTTTTCCGTGTAGTTTGTTTGGTTGATGGGATGAGGTGGTATGCTAACTTTCCCAAAATATGTGGGATTTTGTGAAAAAATATGAAAAACTAAAAAATGAGACCCATATTTAACATTTTTTCACAAAATTTCTTCATTTCTTTTCCTTCTCCCTCACCCCATTCATAAGGCCCCCATGTTTTTTTTCCCACCCCACCTTTGCAAATAAACGCAACTTTTGTTTTGTTGGTCAGTTTATCATCTTTTTCTTTATTAGCTTGTTTTTAATGATGGTTTTTTTGTTGTCTTAGGCTTTAGATAAATGTCAACTTGGAGATGAAGTTAGGAAGAAGGAAAGGAAGCTTGATACAACAGGTTGGTTTCTTCCTTTGTTCAATATATACCAAGAAATAGCATCAATTTATTACTACACGAGCATTTTGTTGATATATATAATTTCAACTACAAAACCTAGTCACCCCCCCCCCCCCCCAACCCCACGCCTTTTTAACAAGAATTAATTAAGTGAAGGAAGAAAAAAAACTTTTGATAAAAGCATTTGAAAGTTAATCCAAAGTTTATTTGGTTTTTAAACAGTAACTGAGAATGGAGAGAATTGGAGCATGGGTCAAAGACAACTAGTTTGTTTAGGAAGGCTATTACTTGAAAAAGAGTAAAGTGTTAGTTCTCGATGAAGCTACTGCATCAATGGATACAGCCACTGATTATCTCATTCAACAAACTCTTAGGCAACACTTCTCAAGATCTACTGTTATTACAATCGCACATCGGATAACATCTATTCTTGACATTGATAAGGTCCTACTTCTTGATAATGGTTAGTAGCTAGTACTTAATACACCGATAACTAATGGGTTTAGTTGACTTTGAGAACATGTTGGTCTCATACATTTATGGTGCTTAATTGTCTAATTAGATTGATGTGGTTTCATATTGAAACAGGGATTGCTCTAGAATATGATTCTCCGACGAAATTGCTTGAGAATCAGTCATCATCATTTGCAAAGCTTGTTAAGGTGTATACTCAAAGATGTAGATCATAGTTTTGTAATATTAATTCAAATGTAAAGAGTAACTCCCATATACTTGTTAGGATTAAGTCTCAAGGCTTCTTATAATTATTTGAGTTAGCTTTAACATTCAATTGTAAATACTCAGCATAAGGAAGATGAGAAGGGATTTCCCCTTAATTTTTATGCAGTTTTACAAATATTGACAGAAGTTTTAGTTGTCCAATAGTATCTTTTGACTACTATAAATAGTAACTACACACAATCTTTCCAGAGTATTGCATGGTCTCTGATTAAGAGGTATTGATCATTGTCATCTAAGGTAACTTACCATATAGTTCAAAATGTATAGGCTTGTAATTTTTTTGTTTCCTTTTCAGCCTATTGTTTGGTATATTTGTGCACTGCTCTGCACAGCAGAGGATTTTTTTTCCCCTACGATAGACATATCTTTAGACATATATCAACCAAATTTCCTTAAATCACATTAACATTTTCTCTTTAAAACTTTTAACTATTTTTACCAATTCTTTCCATAATTAAATCTTAAGTTTCTCTCCTCTCAAAGTTTTCCTTTCATGGCAATACAATTTGATTAGAAATCTCAAATTTGGTTTCTAAGGAACCAATCATATGGGAGGTTTTACAGACCAGGAAAAATGTATGGCTTAGGATTTTTCCCAAAAAAACGATATCTTTTAACGAAATAAAATTTTTAGCAATGAAGTATTCGATTTTGATGTGTTTTTGTCTCACAAAATTCCTAATATGTAATTTTATAATTAAAAAGGCAAGATGAGTTTTGTTTTTTCAATGTCCGAGTTCATCCGAGTAATTTGCGATTATGGCAGGATTCACATCTCCAGCCTGGGCAAGGGTGAATCAACCCATGAGCTTATTCTAAACCTAGTTATGGATCTAGATACCACTCTACCAACCTTGCATTGACAACACAATTTTATTTGTTGGTAGTATATATATATTCACCCAATGTCACCTCCTCCTTTCATTCTTTGTTTCAATCTCACCATGCCACACCTAATCCTATTGCCTGGGCTTCTTACAATAGCGTATATCAGTGTAAGAAGAATGATTTCCAACAATTGATTATTTCTTGTTCATAATTATCATATGTTTATTTGATGTCATTTTTTTCCTTATAAAATAACAGTGTTGTCAAGCTGGAAAAAATGCCTTCTCACAGTATTGGGAGGAGCATATTGGTCTTCCACACCCTCCAAGCTGTTTGGTTGCAAAAGCTTCTCCATTAAACCTCCATCAAGAAAAAATGTTTATCAAGCTTATGGAAAAGAATGAATTGGTTTTCCACATGCATTCATTTTGTAAGCAAGCTAATATTGTTTGTTCTGAAAATACACTTGCAACAATGGCAATAACAAGTGACACAACCTTACCGCCAATTGCTCAATGGAATGATGCTAAAATGAAATATGACCTTCCAAATAAGGCATCAATATCAATTGCAAGCCAAGGTGGATTGCCATATTTCCGACAATCAATGGTGAAAGAGGGAGGTTTCATGCATGTTCCTGATTTAAGGGACCCAGTGCCATATAAATCATTCTTGCCACTGTCTATTGCATCCAAAATCCCATTTTCTTCTTCCCAAATAAAGGAGTTGAAGAAGTTTTTTGGTGTAGTTGATGGATCAATTATGGATGAGTACATTCAAGACAGCCTCAAGATATGTGAGAAGAATCCGATTCGAGGCGAACAACGAACTTGTGCGACTTCAGGTGAAAACTTGATCAATTTTGTTGTTGAAAAATTAGGGTCCAATCTAAGTGTATGGAGTACTGAAAGTGTAGATGGATCTTATGAGAACGCCCTAATTGGAGCTGTAAAACTCGTCTATGGAAACCTAACCAAACCACCAGCCTTGTGCCATAGTCAGCCATTTCCATTTCAAGTCTACTATTGCCATATTCTACCAAAAGTAAAATTATACATAGTTGATATACATGCTCAGAAGAATGTCAATCATGTAATTATGGCATGCCACTATGACACATCAACATGGAATCCGAACCATCTTTCTTTCAAGTTATTAGGTTTTGGCCCGGGCTTAATAGAAGTTTGTCATTGGATAAATGAGAATGGAGTGATCTGGACAATGAAGAATATTTGAATTTTTTCATTATTTTCCACTTCTCCTCTCTGTGTTACATGTATGCTGTTTGAACACGATATACAATAACCTATTTTAATTTCATTACATCCATCTCCTTTCAAGTTTCACTGTATTGTTGACACTGTAACCAAGAAAACCTAGCTTCTTGATTCATATCTGACAGGATTCCTTCGATAAGATTTCGGTCTTGGCTTTTCATTTCTTGGTGGATGATGTAGCTTGCAAGAGCAATATATTTGACAACCCAGAATACATATTATGGGGGTTACACGAGAAAAGAGAGATGGAGCACGACAAAACCCTTCACCCATAATTCATGAGTCGTGACAAATGTATAAGGTCCACCATGGAAAGATTCTTCTTACCCAGTAAGGAAAGATAAATGTGTGGTGTGGATCTTATTCAAACATGACTCAAGGATTTCAGGGCTATGAGATAATAGTCTGAATTTCCTATTCATTGGGAGTGAATGCCGGTAGGGATTTCGATTTCGACCGTTAACAATATAGTGCTATGCATTTAATGCGGAGCACTAAAATTGAACCGGCCAATCAAGAATAAACGTGTCAGCGTAAATAACAGTATTAAAAAAGTATCACCTTTGAGCTCTAACAAAAGAGTGAACTAAGGTTCAGAGCCGAAGACCTTCGATGCGGACATGAAAATGGATCAAATAATACCCACGGGTCTCTCCCTGAGCTTAACCCGCAACCCTCCTTTCATCCTCAGCGTCAATGACAAGACATAGCCAGGAAGCTTATCCTTCTCAAGTACGTTCATATCGAATCTCTCCAACACTGTCGCTGCAATCGATTTCATCTGTATAAACGCCATATTCATTCCCAGACAAATCCTCGGCCCGGCATGAAACACTGGATACCGAAACGGACTTTCTTGTCGACACATACCGTTCTCCAACCACCGTTCCGGTTTAAACTCCCTCCAATCCTGCCCCCATATACTCTCCATCCTTCCCATGGAATACGTCAAATACGTCACGAACCATCCTTTCTTAACTAACGTACCGTCCGGCATGACATCATCTTTCAGGCACTGTTTCGTATCGACCGCTACCGGTGGATAAAGCCTCATCGCCTCTGAAAGCACAGCTTGCAGATACTGCATCTGTCGTAGCTCGTCGAAGGTGTATGTATCGCCGATATTCTTCCCGTTACGTGTCCGAATCTCTTTCAGCTCTTCCAGAATGTTATCCCTCACGTCCACTCGTGAACCAAGGATCCAGAACAACCACGATAGTGCCGATGACGTGGTGTCTCGCCCAGCGAGAATGAAGCTTATGACGATATCGCGAAGGAACTCGGGCGAGTTAGAATTAGACTCGTTAGAGTCGCTCCCCATGAATCGGGAAAGTAGATCTGCAGACTCTTGCTTGGCCTCGGCCTCGGCCTCCATTCTTGACCTTATGATCTTATCGGCGAAGCTATGAACTGTCGCGATTGATTCTTTCAACCTCTTCTCAGAACCCAAGTTGAGAGCTCTCTTCAATTTCCATACATGAGGAAAAGCATACATGAAGCGCCCAGCACTGAGCGTTGCTGCTTCTTCGAACGCCTCCATGAATTCGCTTCCGGCGGTGGCGTCGCCGCTGAGACAACCGGGGTCGACGTTGAAGGCAAGCTTGCAGACGTTATCGAATGCGAATCGCTCTAACACATCTTGCATGTCCAGAATTTGATCCAGGTCAGACGCCCTAATCAACAGTGGAATCAATCTATTGTGTGTCTCTTCTTTAATGATATCCATGACGAAGTTACGGAGCGATTTCGTATTGAATTCGAAGCTAGCGGTCTTGCGTTGTAATTTCCAGAGTTCGCCGTCGGAGTTGAAGATGCCACGGCCAAGGAAATCTTCCAAGAGAGTGATGAATTGATCTCCTTTCGGGTAGTTTTCGAAGTTGGTCTTGAGCATGTGTTCGACGTTGAGAGGGTTGGCGGTGAGGAAGCCATGGATTTTTCCAGGCCGGCGGAAGACGAAGCTGTTGGTGGCGGAGTGGCTGAGGATTTGGGTGGACCATTCGAGGAAACGGTGGCGGTTCTTGATGAAATCCGGTAGGGTTCCGACGAAGGGATAAGAGATTAATCCTGGTATGGTGGTGGTGGAAGGTGGTTTTCTCTTTCGGGAGTAGAAGAAGTAGAAACTGAAGCAAAGAGTGCCGAAGATGACGACGATGGTTCGTAGAGAGAAGAGATCCATTATGTGGGTATGTGACAAACAGAGCCAAGACATGGAGAAGATGATCTATCCGTCTTTTATGAGCAGGATAGGGTCATATTTCTTCCAAATTAACTGGATTCAATTGAACGAATAAGCTGTAGGAAGTTTACGTCATCGCTGAAGGATTTTTCATTTGAAATGGTTGTATTTTTATTTGATATCTACTCCCATTTTTCTCTGGATGAAGGACACAAGTCCATCAAATTCAAATTAAATTAAAATAAATTAAATTATTTCTTCTAAATATTACTTGGATGTGATTGATGAAGATGTGTTTTTCATGCAGAGGGAAATGGATACCCGTTTGATGACTCATCCAAAAACAAGGTATTTCTTGCTTCAAAAAATAGAAAAATTATCCAATAAAAATGATTTGTTTATGATGATTTTGACAACATAAATTGAAGTTTATAAAAAAATTTTGCTTCGAAAAACACTTTTGACACTGCTACGTTTGTTTCTCAAAGCAAAAATTAAGCACACTAAGTTTAAGTGATTAGCATTATAGAAGGGTATTCATGAAAATTGACTCCTAAACATAAAAACCTTGTTAAAACCCTCACATATTGCGATAAATCTCTTCCATTCTTTGCTTCTTTAACCTTAACGGTTGGGATCGTTCAATTCTTCATCTTTTCTATATTTAATGACCAAAATTCATCTTCATCTTCTATCTCAAGTGAAATCATAATCTCTTGTCTTTGCGAAAAGAAACCTTATGTTTCATTTTTTCTATATCCTATTTCTGTTATAGAATACTAACACATATAGAAGTAGAAACACCCAAAACTCCAGTTATTTCTCAAAGTTCTCAAAGCTGAAAGCCTTGGTGTGTTTATCAAACGAGTCCATCATCCATATATCATATATGTTATCCACACACGAAAGAAAGATTACTAATAAGGTTCATGATTTTGTAACATTGATTAACTGATTTTACTATACTTTTGTAGTACATAATTGTCTACATAATGGTTTACCAAAAAAAAATTTTATCTAACGTAATGCGACATTGTAAGATAATATGAAACCAAGTCTTTTGGTTCAACTTTGCCAGGGTTCCTTCCATAAGACTTCACTCTTGGCTTTCATTCTTGGGTGGATGATATAGTTTGCAGAGTAATACAAACTATTATGTGCTCTTCTCACACTTCTCCGTCTTAAGCCTTGGGTATACTCTAAGTGCTATCAAATTAATCAAATATATGAGCCCTTCCATGCATTAATCTCACCAATATTGTTATGATAGAGAGGTGTGACAAAAACACATATCTCGACCATAATAGGTAGAGGATCAGACTCATATTTGACATCCAAAAAACTAATGAAGAGGATTTCAAGAGTAAAGGGAGATGGCCCATGACAAAACACCCATGTGTCATGAGTCATGAGCAAATGTCATGAGTCTGTATGTTCCTCCTAGGAAAGATTCTTTCCAGATAAGGAAAGATGCACGTATAGTGTGGATCTTATTCAAACTTGGCTTCAAGGATTTGGGATTTCAAGCCACGCGAGAAATAGAGTTTGGATCTTCTATCTGTCAAGGTAGAGGTCCATTGTCTTCTCACAGGCAACCACCTTTGAATTTTAACAAAACGAATTTGAAGTTGGACCCACTCATATTCATCTGTTCCACAACAAATGAAGTTTCAAAGCAGTAGACCTTCCATATTGAAATCGAAACGGATCAAATAATACCCACAGGTCTCTCCCTCAACTTAACCCTGCAACCCACCTTCCATCCAAACCTCAAGTATGCTATGCTTCACGTCCTCCCGTGATCCAAGGAGCCAGAACACCACAAGATGCTGATGACGTGGTGTCTCACCCAGCAAGGATAAAGCTTATGACGATATCGCAAAGGAACTCAGGGGAGTAAGAGGAATTTTATCCAATCCATTTCCGGTAAGGAAATGTACCATCCATTTTCTCATGCATGTGTGATACATATTCATAAGTCACATCATCAAATGATTGTGATTAAATTAAAATAATTTTTTACTTATCATTTAAATCTAATCTCAATTCTCAACATTATATAAAGACACATGTCACACATCTACAAAGAAATAATGGTCCATTAAAATAGATCCATTATGACGAAGATGACAATGAGAGCCTATAGAGAGAAGAGATCCATTTTGTGATGATTGAGAAGATGATCAATTAAGGTCTTCGAAAATCGACCTTTTTGTAATATAAGATCTTTCATGTTAATTTTATTTTATTTTATTTTTTTGAGTCATTATCAGACCTAGGGAATGTAAAGGTGAGGAGAGGAGTGTGGAAAGACAATCAAAGACCTTGTTGGTCTTAAAAGTAAAACTCTTAAGAGAATGCACCGTGACAAAAGTCATATCTAAAGTATGACGTTGGCTTCCTCATATGATTTAGGAATGTACCATGAGGTTAGCATCGATCTATGCTTCATATCCTGTTTTCAATGACTCAAATGGGGAATATCTACCACTCAGAAAAGTTATTTATTTGCACAAGGATCATGCTAAAATCTCAAAGTCAATATCTTTTTTTTTTATATATAAAAAATCCAACCACATAAATTAAAAAGATTTCGAGTCAAAAATCCAACCATGTAGATTAAAGTTTTATTCATAATTGATCTAAATTATTTAAATTCCAAACCACAAGTTAAAGT
Organism: Hakea prostrata; assembly: GCF_041222555.1. Taxonomy (NCBI): domain Eukaryota; kingdom Viridiplantae; phylum Streptophyta; class Magnoliopsida; order Proteales; family Proteaceae; genus Hakea; species Hakea prostrata. Next base: position 15,256,918 of record NC_142606.1, on the reverse strand, counting down.
AATAAGATTCTATAACGTGAAACATTCTAATTCAAGAACCAACATAAATGCTCTTGAATTAGTTATTAGGACATTACACATAATAAATCATATAATTCATTGAACACTCATTGGAAAATTCCCTCCTGGAAAAAGACACAAAATATCTAATCCCGTAATAATCATTCATTATTAGAAGATGGAGACAATTCGTCAAGTAAAAATAGCCCACCATTAACCAATCAGTACCATGCCCAAATCTGCTTCAACTTGAATGTTGTCCCCACTTGCTTCATTTGGAACTCTTAGACAATTGATAATGTCTTGTTCTTTCTGGTTGGAACATTTATTCCTTCATTCCTTCCTTTTAGCAGGAAATTATAACTGTTTATCTTAAAAATAAGCGACTTCTTTAAAAGAAACCATGGTAGATGACCCCGCAGTGTTGCCTGCCTATTTCACTATAAGAGTTCAGGTTGGAATTGATTCCCTTTAAGCCTAAGGAATCGCATTGACCTCCACATTTATTATTGCGTACCAATGTTGCAAAATGTGACCCTACCAGAACCGTAGATGAGTCATGGGCATTACAGATAGCCATATTTGCTCCAAGTCTGAGTGGGAGTACCACGGCGTTGAAAGGTAACTAGGGCAAATTATTAAGGAATCAACCTTAGAACTTTATATACAAAGTATTGGTACACACTAACGCGAAGAAGAGAAAATATACAGAAAACATATTTTTGCAGGAAATCATTTAGTTCTCAACCTATAGAGCAAAAGTTTCATTGGAAGTAAGACAAGGACAAACAAAATTGTAGATTTCATTTTCAATCGCCCATAAAGCAGCAAGAAATAACTTAATCTATGGTACAAAAAGCAAACACAAAGAAGGAAGGCCAGTATACTCATTGAGAATGGGGTCTTTCTTTTCTTGCCAAGGACTCTCCCTTGTGTTCCATGTTGGCGACAACAACATAACCTGCACCCACCTGTACCGAAAAGGCAAATCCAGAAATGAGCAAGTGAGAATGTGGGAAAGAAGCGAAAGTGATTGGTAATACCTGACAATCCTTCAAAACTACACGCTCTTGTAGCTGCACGTTACTGCAAATAACGGAACCTTGGATCGAACAACCATCTCCAATAGTAACATGATTCATAACAACCGAATTCACAACCTGTGGAGATAAATGAATGTTCTCCTTACTCTTGATAGGGAAAGAATAAAGAAGCATTACTGAACCAGTTGATTAGATAATCTTTGTACTGCAACTTACCTGGTAAAGTAATTCAAGTGAACTTCCTAGACATATCAAACAACTTTTCTTCTAATTACGATGCGAACAGCAAAAAGAGGCCCAGCAAGAGCCACAAGTGGACCTAGAAGCCGCACCCCATCTGGGGGTATTTTTGTCTCTTTTTTTTGGGTTTTTTTTTCTTTCTTTTACTTGCTTAAGTATTCCAGTTGAGATTCTAATCTGATTTTAAGACTCCCAGTTAAGTTTCTTACCTTAGTATAGGATGAGGAATCTAAGTTTAAGTCGGGATTTTTGAATTTGTTTTTATCTTCTAGTCTGGTAAAGGCTATAAGTTCTCAAGCCTACCACAGAACAAATCAGCTTGAATAAAAATATTGACAGTTTACAGCCAATGAGGTATTGGCAGTGTTCCTTTGAGGGAGACCCTGTGGTTGTCTAGGTTACTATTTTCTAGATTTCTCCATTAACTACTGCAATTTCAGCACTCAATCTTCCGTATTCAAGCGTCAACTTCAGCAAATAACAGTAACTTTCAACCTGCAGAATTCAGTTCAGATCTTCCCCCAGGTGATTCCGCACCCTACAGCCCATTGCAACCCTCCCCTCTTTTTTTTTCTTTTTTTTTTTTTTTGGTACAAAGGGGCTTATGGGGATGAGGATATTAATACGCCTCAGCAAGAGTCAAACCCACGACCTCTTCACTAAGAGGTGTTGGTTTCACCACTAGAACAGTTCTGCATTGGCTGCAACCCTCCCATCTACTGCCCTGTTTCTGTGCAATGCAGAATTCCCCCTCCCTTGCACTCGCAGCCCTCCCAGCCATTTCTCCCCACCTAATTAAGGGCCATAGCAACCTTCCCACCCCTCCGACTTCCCTAGAATCCTTCCCAGCCAGCCCCTGTGATTTCCCCTCTCTCTCGCGGGTTCTCTGTTCTGGCAATAAAACAGAAAAGAAAGAAAGAAGGAAAGGAGAAGAAAAGGAAAGAAAGAAGAACAAAGAGAAGTAAGGAAGGCAAGAAGAGCAAAAGTTTGGGAAATGTCAAAGATCCACCGAAGAACTTCCTTTCGACAAATCTCACAACTAATTCCTTCTCACCCATAGGATTTAGAGAAAGATATCTATCCTACGTTGATGCCTTGGATCATCAAAATTTTACCCCATTAGATATTCCCATGGCCTACCAAACTCACCCAAGAAATCATAAACCTAGATATGCCCAAGATTGGAAAGATCTGACAACTCATACATCTTTGGTTTCCATCAAATTATCTAAGTAAATTTACCATACCTTTACATTGGAGCCAATTCTGCAATGACGACCTATGACAGAACGTTTTACACTACACTTGTCACCCAATTGTGACCCCTCTCCGAGCATGCAATTTGGCCCCACCTACAAACACCAAGACAAACAAGTAAGCCTGAAAGCATATAAATGACACTCTGCCATAAGATATCAAGGGAAATTCCTATATGGTAAAGAAATTTTTATCCACATTATGAAATAGATGAAAAGAGGAATTTCAACAACGAATTGAGGATCAAAAGAAATGACTGAAACATAAGGCAAAGTAGTAGAGGTCAGACCCAGTGCACCAGTCTCCCACTCTTAGCAGGGTCTAGGAAAGAAAGTAATCTAACCAAGATCAGAGAAAATGGGATAAGAAACAGAATGGTATATTCACAATTAAAGGAAGGAAGAAGAAGGAAACTGCACCTTATTTGACTGAAGCATGGAGAGAGTAGAGTATTTGAAATATAAGCTGAACTGGATTTGGTGGTAAATCATAGTACCCCAAAATGAAACAAGATTTGGGAACTAAATAAATTTGAGGGTTAAGACAGATTCTTGATGCATGAAACCATCCTTGACATTTTGCCAAATTAAATTATAAGTAGCATTGACACAGGCCCAGCAGTGTGCAGCTTAAAGGTAGATATCAGCTCACCGTGGTTTTTGATCCAAGCTCTGCAGATGGATGGATGATGTTATTCTGAGTGGAGAACGAATAGCCTGAGAGATGACTTGCCTCTCCTATGACCTGGTCCACATCCAAAATCAATAGATCATGTAGTCTAGCTAAACACAGACAAATACAAAAAGAAATTTTGAAATGTAAAGGTTCTTACATCTCGGTTTACGTCACTAAAAGCTTGAATAGAATTCAAGCGTACACAGTACTTGTTCTTGCCAGCAATATAAACACAACATTTATGCGATTTTGGAAGAGGAGCAGAACCATTAGAAGCAAAAACATATCGTTCATGAAAACTAGGGCTGGCGCCAGTTTTCAAGTGTTGAATTTTTTGGGCAGCATCTTTCTCATTCCAATTTTCTTCAGCTTGCAAAAAACCATTGGATAGTGATACCTCTGATCTCTGAAATTTATCACAGGGTAGCCAATAATTGGGAACTTTAGTAATGATAAAATCTAATGGCAGTTTTCAGAACAAGCATGAAATCGAATAGGTCAGATCCACAATGTTATGTCTGCAAGCCTTTTAAAGAGTTCAAAGAAATTTGGTCTTAAATTCAGAAAGGATTGCAGCCATATGCATCTGAATAGCAAAGTGGGTTTTGATACGTTAAACTGTAACCCCCTCACCCTACCCCCCGACGGAAAAGAAAAAAAACACACACACCGCCCCAACCAACCCCAAGCTGCATAACCCAACCCCCCCCCCCAACCCATGTCTGGGAAGAAGGCAGTAGCTGAAGCCCATCCAACTAGACGGTAAAAGATTCAGTCTGGGTGGATACTTCAAGCTTGTTCTTTTCTACATTGGTTTTGATGCTCATAGCAATAATATAATCTCAAAAGTTCTTATAGGTACATGTAGATGCTTATATACTTAAACTTCATATTTGCATAATCATTAAGGTATGAACTAATAATGTATAGGTCCTGATCATTTGAATGAGTAATGGCATGTAATTTGTACCTCACAACAGTGCAAGGGTCTAGTAGCCCCAGGCCTGAGAGTCCTCCCCCAACCCACAAAACCAAAAACAAATAAATATAAAACAATAAACTGCATCTGTTCAGATTTGACCAACAGATGTTACAGATCCACTTGTCTGACATAGTGACATGGACCAAGGAATTCCAGGCTGCAGACAGGGAATCTAAAACCAGATCCAGCCCAGTTCATACCCTACAAACATGAATTTTGGCAAACTGACCAGCTGTGTCCGCACAAGGTATGGCAAGACATCCTGCTGAATGCTTTGAAATGTATCTTTCTGTTCCAGGACCTCTTGCAGAACAGTTCTGACAAAAAATGACCAGAGAATGTAAAACTTCAGATAGAATACAAATCTGAAACCATTAAAAATAAGCATCACTTAATAGGTTTTGACAAAAACCTCAAACCTCTTAAACGCATATAAATGAGCATCCATAAGATCGGCCCGGATTTCCATCTACATAAACAGTAAAAAAATAAAAATAAAAATAAAAAGAAGCAAGTTAATAAACGTGAGCAAATGAAAATCTTACTGTTGAAAATATTGAAGATGCACTGTGATCAATATCAATGACATAAAGTTCAGTGACATCGGTAACATGGAAATACATAACAGTGACATAAAGTTCAGAAGTATCCCTCTCTCTAATCACTCAACACCAGACCTATCTAATAACATAGCAATTAACGAAAACAAAAGCTACAGAGAAGACATAAAGTGGAGAACACTCAACCGCAAGGTTCACATGTGCAAACCTTGACTCAGCACCAAATCTACTAAGTGAATAGTTTACAGAAAGGACATCAATGCTACTAATTGAAAAAGATCAAGATACTTGCAGAAGCAAAGTTAAAACCATCTGCATGACCAGAGAATCATATTGTTTGAGGAGCAAGAAAAATGAGTCCACTTCATCTGACAAGAACTCCAAAATGTAGATTTTTAATCCTACCTGGCCAACAGCACGGAGTATGCTCTTTTGAACTCGAATGTCCTTTTCAACCTCAGCCCCTAACGTTGTCACAGAAAACATCCATAAGTATGACCATTCAGCTACACCACATGTTGGGAAAACCTACTCAGATCAAACCTGTTGCTACAAACAGTAAGAATTGTCTTGTTGGATCCAGCCCTATGATATTATAGCGCCCTGGTTTTTTAGTCTTGTCCTTTCCTCCAGAAGATCCAACCTCTGATGGTCCACTGACAGGGACAGAGCAAAGTAAAGCAGTAACTACAGCATCATGTCTTCTATGAGAAGCTGCAATTGCTCCAGGAGACACGTCACAAACAAGATCACCACTCACAACCTACAAAATATTGGGTAATTAAGGAGTGCAAAGGGGGAAAAAATAGTTCAAAAATTCAAAACAAAAGAATTTGATTCTAACCAATATGTCACTTGCATAAAGGTGGTGAGCAACTGCTCGAAGTGCACCAGCAGATCCAACATCCTCGGGGACAGCTGCTACCTAAAGATGGCATATAAGGCAATAGAATATATCGACAAGATCACTAAGCTATGCACCAAGTAGTGTGATCACAACTGGAAGCATTAACACTGAAAAATTAGCACCAAGCAGTCACAGTATCACTCAGTTTCCATGCTTATGATTGGGAAAAGAAATAACAATAAATTTTTTTTTTTTTGGGGGGGGGGGGGGAGGAGGGGAGATTCCATTTCATACTCCAGATGTACAGAAGCATGGAGATAATAATCTGAAATGGTAGGGCCCATTCAATTTTAGCACTTCCAAAACCTTTATTGTTCAAATTTTCACAAAAGCTACCATCAAGATGCAACGGCAAGACTGAAAGAGGGAGGCAATAACAGAATTCTAAACTTAGAAGTTCAAATTATGATGCCAACCAAACACCGGAAATTTAGAGAACTAACTTCTCTATTCCAAACAATGGTGCTATCTAATGGTGAAGCTCCTCACTCTCCATATGATTATCAGATTCCTCGCATTAAATTTTGCACTATATGCTCTGTTTGCTTTCACCTAAAAACCATGTAAAAGTCAATACTGCAGGTAACATATTAGATTAAACAATGGGACCTTTGTTCAAAATTTCATTTTAAGCCAGATTAACTGAAAACAGCCACAGAAACACGATGTAGCTCAGCTTTATGCTACATGGATGCTTAATATATTCAAAGTCATACAAATTATCAGTCCTAACTTATGCAGCTTTCCTCGCTTATCCTGAAGTCATTGTAGGCTCCTTTAGAAGCATTTCACTCCTGCTTACTGGAGAACTCAAGGTCTCCACTGCACATCTTACAACTTCAAAACAATATTCTCTCAACAAACATGCATGAAACAACTTCTGAAATCAACAATGATCTGTTTGTTTATTATTTTATCATCAGTTTTAACCTATGAAATTTGAGTTTCCATCCATTATGTCAATTATATAACTTTCAGAGTACCTCTGCACTCCAGCTACCCTGCTCAAATTATTGTGGAACATCCTCTATTTCCCCTTTGATATTTGTGATTGAACCTAAATACTTAAAATCATCACTTGGTGTTATCTCCTTATATTCACAACTACATAGTTACCTCAGATGCTCAAAGTGCTGAATAAGGACCACAAAAAATGTTTATCAACACAGATAACAAACCACCCCCCCCCTTCCCCAAACAAAAGAAAAGGCGCAGTCCAGCGCACATATGGTCCTACATGCAACACTAACAATATCAGATAGCACCAAGGGGGAGCAATAACACATAACATCAAACCCTTGTACTTACCATGGATCAAACACCTGACTTCCTGGCTCTGAAACTATGTTACTACCACTTAGCCCAAAAGCTCAAGCTTTTGAGTAAGAACCACAAAAATACATAACACAGAATAACTAGGTTTGCTCTGAAAAAAAATAAAGGAGGGAACCAGTGGATGGCAGTATTGGACCCCAGGTATGAACTTTAAAGAATCTTGGGATCCATTCCCATGTGGTCAGTGAGCCATGCTGATAGAACTTGACAATGATTTTGACAACCTCCAAATGGTGGGATTCTCATGTTCCCTAGGATAATTTACATTTACAACGGTTCCTTACACTAGAAGTATTGATTTTGTTATTGGTGTCACTGTCTAGACATTGCCATTAGTGTATACCACTTGCCAGTCACCAATGGTAGAAAATCATGTAATAAGAGGATATATCTTTGTCTGATATGGACAAATAATGTTTTTCAAGCTTGTCATGAAAAATTCTCAATATATTATCCACACTGGTTTTTTGGGTGGGCTGGATTAATTGGATGAGACAGTCCATCCCCACTGCAATTCCACTCATTGTTAATGAATAAACCCCTCTAAAGGTTGTTGCAGAACCTCTGGGCAATAATCAAGAAGTTCTCTTCTTCCAATAATCTGTTGACAAACTCTTCCTTACCAGTTGCTGTGAACTCTAAACGTCGATCGTTGTTGAAGTCTTGAAGAACATTTTGATCAAACCTTTTGACTGACCTGTTTTGCATGTCTAGCCTGGGGACCATCTCTTTTTTTGATAGATTGCCAATCTGGACCATCTCATATTCTCTGAAGAAATGGAACACATGAAAATTTATTTTTCTGCTCTCCTTGGTAACATAGAAACATCTAGCTCCAGCACTAGGCATTTCCAGGTACTTAGCATAGCAAACTGAGGCTAGTCGCTACCCACACATGCACATAGCCCCATAACATGGCACATGCACAACCTGCACCTCAATACCATGAAAATTGCACACGACCAACACTTGTACATCACTTAGCTGTTCAACCTAACATAGCCTGTAACATGCACGTAATTTACATGTATACCAAAGCAATAAAAACTAATGAAGAGCATCCTCATAAGTTAGATTTTCTTTTGAGAATACAAATAAAATGGTGGCAGTCTGCTAGATGTGTGACTAGCATTACATCACAAAAAGGAAATTACATAACATAATATGCATGCATGCATATTCATTCTAGGCCAGATGTTCAACTGTCAAAATTATAGCCTAAAAGCATGCCTTTAATGCAGGAGTAGATCAAAAGACTCTAAATTATGCCTGCAGCCAGCAGATAACGAGCTTTGAGCAACATTGCTGTGTTTTCTCTTTTTCTTTTTTCTTTTCCCATTTTTCCTATAAAAAAAATTGGTGTGTGTGTACGTGCAAAACTATAAAACAGAACTAAGAAGAACAAAGGAAGCAATTTGTAGGCAAAGTAAGTGAACATCCAATAGAAAACCAAGGCTTGGGCTACAAAGTACCTCAGGGGAAGCCAACATCACGACATCAATAATTCATAACCAACTCAATCCATTAGCAAGATTTACTAAGAGAAGTTGGTTAAGAATTAAGATTATATTTTTATACTCAAAGGCACAAAACATATGGTAAGTCAACATCACCAATCTGTACTCTACTCACTCCACTAGCAATGACCATTAGGACAAGCGAGTTGCAGTGACAGATTAGGGTGATTACCAGAATTATCATCCCCTCATAAATTTGCATTGGAGTCCAACTAAAATTCACAAAAGAAAAACTCAATGATAAATCCTTTTATTAATCTTACTACAACCAGTGCACATAAGTGCCTAACTCCTTCCGCAACTAACCATAAAATGTGTGACATAGAATGTTGACACAAACTGCCACCAACCAGTAAATTGGTCATATCATCCCCAATGAGACTTGGACTGAAAGATCTTTGTCTTCTGATGATTCAATAAGGTTTCAAGGAACACCAAAATTAAGCAAAACAAATTTGTTTCAATCATCATGATTACTCCCAATGATATGTAATAGAACAATCAATCTTTTATAATGTTATGCTCCCAAACTCCACTCTCAATCCAGCAGTCCATATTTGACACTTAAACCTTGACAAAGATGTGCCCACATCGTGCATGCCTGCGAACACAAAATGACCTGGCCCATTCTTGACCACCTGGTTTCCTATGTGATGACTAACACCATCACCTTGACAACCTGAATCACATTCCTGATGTTTCATGGCAATAAGCACATGAAAAATCAACTAACAGAATAAAAAACATTGTATGATGAACTTTGGTTCTGTTACACAAAGTAGAGAGCTCATTTGGAACTTTCACTAGGTTGTAGTTCTAGAACCAAATCTAGCAGAGCAAGGCAAGTTCTAGGAAGGCAGTAAACTAACAGCTATTTGTCATGAACTTCAAAACATTCTAATCTGTTGTAAGTTTGCCCCAGTCCTGCCACTTAGCACTTGAACTGCTCCAGTAGAGCTTCCTGCAGAACTACAGAGAGAGTCCCTCCAAGTGACATTAGTAGTCGAGTGCCTTCAATTTTTCGAGTGGATACAGAATCCCCACCAATGTTATTTCATAATAAATTTCCATCAAAATAATAGTTTAACCACTTTACAAAAGCTACAATTATTGCTTTTCTCCACACACACAAAAACGCTATTTTGTTGATTCAACCCCCTAGAGATGCAATAGAACCAGGTAACATATATAGAACAACTGGCTCAAGATACTGGACAATCTACATCCAACCAGATCACATTTGCTAATAAGCTCAAGGCCTTGAAACTTTAAAGAGAATGAAAATAAAGAAACAGAGACTTGGGTGGAGCTGCTATGATTATCAGTATTTTAAAGTTTTAACGTAATAGAACCAAGGGGAAACAATATATCGCAGTCACAGCAATAAAAATAAAAAATAAAAGAAAATAATACAGGTAGAACAGTAAGGTCAGAAGCAAACCAACCTCAACATGAAGACGATCTACGTAAGCACTGGATATCCAGCCGCCCACACGAAGTGCTGCATCTTTGCCTTCAACCACCTATAATACAGTAGTAAAGTATTCAATAAGCATTTAAGATTAACCCAGAACCCTACCTCAGACGAAGGGGGGGGGGGGAATCAGTTTTTAGTACTATCAAGCAAAATAAATATCAGACGGAAACCAACTGAACTTACAACAATGAGATCCTTGAGGTTGCTGGCCTCCAATAGTTCAAGAACGTAAGACAGAACCGGTCGATTAGCCACCGGAAGAAGTGCCTTTGGGACTTCCTACATCCAGAGAAAGATCGAAGAAATTCTCAAAAGGCATAATTTGAAGAAGCCATATACAAAATCATATGAGGTAATGTTATCATTGAGCGCACCTGAGAAACCAAAGGGACGAGCTTGCTGGAAGTGCCTCCGGCGAGAACAACCACTTGGAAGTCCATACAGATTAAGAGAATATTAAAGACGGAAGGAAGGTAGCACTGTAGCAGTATAGGGCAACAGAGTGGTCAGTTCGAATTAAGATTCCTGAATGCTATTGCAGAAAAGAGCGGTCGAAGGGTAGGCGAAGGGTTGCCCGGTCGGACTTCGATTAATAATAAAATGGATGTTTTCGAGGGAGAAGAAAAATACACTGTTTTTAGAGGTAAAGTTTGTACACGCTGTCAGGGCGTAGAGGCATTCGCCTTTATGTTTACTGCCCTTTTTCTTTTTCTTTTTCTTTTTTTTTTTCCTTGGGTTTTTTTTTTTTTTTTTTTTTTACTCTGTTCTCATTTTCACTTTTTTATATTTTTCATTATTTTTTAATAAAGTGTTTGGCATTTAGTCTTAATTTTATTTTCATTTAAAATAAAACTCAAAATTCATAATAGGTTTAAAGTCTATTATAAATTATACGTCAAAAAACTCATTCTCCTCATTTATGGGCAAATTCACTACAAATTTTCAAGTTATTTTTCTTTTGCCAACTATCAAACTGTAGACATTGATCAAAATAATTTGGGGAGATCATTCTAGCAGGAACATAAACATAACATGCTATACAACTTGGTTGAGGTAACTACTAGACCTTCTACCAACAAAAAAAACTACTAGACCTTAAACAAAGTCCAAACAACGAACACATGCTGACAAATCAGACAAATGAATCTACATGACATACCTTAACAGTATCAAACAAATGAAAACAGTATTTAATAAGCTTAACTAATTTAAGACACATCTAATCCAAACAAAGAGAAGCCTCATTCAAGCCCATGATTGTATCCTTACAGTATGGGGAAAAAATTGAAAATAAAAACTTTATATTTTGATTCCAATGGTGGTGACAATTTGAAGAGCACCATAAATGGCTTTCGATTCGATTTGAGCAATAGTTGATGCCCAAATGGTGAATGCGCATTCTTTTATGCAACATTTTTCTTTTTCATTTTATCACTATCAAACCCTAAATCACTTTACTAATAATGAGATGCTCTCTTATTCACAAACTAATTGAAGATTTCTCAAATCGATTCATCGTCATTTTTTGGTCTCACATGGTATATGTTTTTACTAATCTGTAAGAAAAGGGTATGTGGGTCTCCTAAGCTTGAAGTTTTGAAAGAAATATTACACGGCTTTAGATACTAAAGAGAGGAATAAGATGCTCAATACTTTTTCTTTTTAGAACTTAGGTTTGTGTGGGCTACTTTTACATGTATCTTGACTACATCATCTGGTTAGATTTTATACATAATTATAAATATAAAATAAAATTTCTACCATTGACCCCAAGGATGTCCAATCAGATCTGGATTAACCTTAGTGAAATGATAGATACATTGCCCTATTCAAAGACACGACCTTTGGTTTTTTAATATATTTTAGTATCATATATATATATATATATATATATATATTTATATATATATATTTGGAAACTGGTAACATAAATTGTGGTAAGTGGGAACTACAATGTTTACCATTACAAAGAGGTCTCTCTTGGTTGTTGTTTTTGACTCTCGAGTCTTGGTACAAGTTAGGGGTGTCAATTTGTAGCCCGAACCGTTAAAATCGAACAACACTGGCCTGTTATAGACCTAACCAAACCTTAATAGGCCGTATTGGGCTAAGGGTAATTGAGACCGCACCAACTCGAAACCGAACCTGTTATAGACCTAACCAAACCTTAATAGGCCGTATTGGGCTAAGGGTAATTGAGACCGCACCAACTCGAAACCGAACCGCAACCTGTTATAATATGTTTTACAACCCGTTTTGTAATTTTACATTAAATAATATTTGAATTATTATATTACAATTAGGTAGTTGGCATAGACAACTAAAAAAATTAAACATGAATTCAAATATCAAATTGTCATTTTACTACTTGATATTTAGGTTATTAATTTCTATATAATTGGTGGGTTTTTTAAATGGAAATTGACCAATAGCAACTTTGCTTTTCATATAATTTTTGTTTTTGTTGTAGGATGATCAATTGTTTATTCTTGTTATTTTTTTTTACACACCATAAACCGTTAGTCAACCTGAGTCCAATCTGTTAACCCAAACCGTTAGTTAGTCCGAACCCAAATCACATAAAACTGAAACCGGTCCGAAACTATTATTTTGCTAATGGGCCGTGTTTGGGCTAGGTGTTTTTAGACCGAAACCTGTTAAGCCCAGCCCAAACAACTCAAAACCGCACCGTTAATACCCCTAGTACAAGTACAACAACAACTTCTTAGAGAGCATGGCATGTTGTCTTACAATAGAGAGTTTCGGCGTTTGGCTTCAGTACTCTGTGCAATTAATGCGTAGTATTGAGCTGCTTATGACCCTAATGAAAAGTTGTGGTCGAGATTTGAACTGTAGACAGCTTAATTAATGTGCAGCAATGAAGCTGATGAGACTTTCATAGTCATAATTCTTTTATTAATTATCAATAAATTATTTTTATGTTAATTGGAAGGGTAAAAAAGGAAGAAAAAAAGAAAAAGAAAAAAAGGGCCCGATAATCCCCGAGTTTCACGCTGACATCGGTTGCTCACCGCGCCTCGCGATTCCGGATCCGACCCGCGGAATCTTGGAATTTGTGTAGTCTAAAGCCCTTTGCGTTTTGGTGTCTGTCGAAAAACTTCTACCGAAAACGCAAAGGCTAAAATCTCACGTTTGAACCCTATCTCGTCGAGAACACAACGCAGGAAGCCTTTCAAGTATGTTGTTCAATCGATTCCTTTACTTTCTCTCCTGTATTATTAATTTCATGCTGGTTGAGTTCATCTGAATTATATGCTCAATTCGTTTTTTTTGGTGGGTAATAACCAAACGTCGGCATATGGTGATTTTATTGATAAAATGGAGCAAGTGCGAAGAAAGTATACGATAAAACGTGAACTCAGTTCTCTAGACATATTAGTGAAGTTACAGATTCTGATGAAAATCAATTTAATCCATGTGCTTCCTTTGCAAGTTGCTGCTGCCATTTACGAGTTTACTGATCCTGAAATTGTTTTTTATTTTTTATTTTTTATTTTTGTGTGTATATGTGTCGTAGTTTGTGTCTCTCATTCCTAAATGGATGTGATTTTGTATGTGTGATCTGTACTCTGCTTGAATTGTTCGTACGAATGGAACAATATATGATGATGCTTGCTTTCCATAGGGCTGTACCGTCACGGTTGTAGTCCAAAATGAGATCCTTGTAGCAGATAGCCACCTTGTCCTTACATCTTGTCGTAAGTTTGCATTTGGTCTGAACTTCCGAGGAACCCAATGAATTTCCACCTGCTTAGGTGCAATATTCGTCAGGGTTCCACTTTTCTTCTGAATGGGAAGTGGAACTTATTGCATCAATAGCAAGTTCCATATTGGTTCTAAGGAAGCTATTAGTTTGGAAGTTGCTGAAATTAATTCCAAACCAGTCAATAGTCCATGTTTGAAAATTGGCTGACACATTTTCGTTCTACTGCTATTTATAGCCCACAGTTCATTTTTGGAAAGTTACCAATGGGATGGTCACAACATATATTTATGGGAGTGGGACACGTGTTTTGAGAAATGAAGGGTGTATACATGTTCAAAGAACTTTAACACGCTTAAAAGTATCCAAGGGAGGATTAAAGGGAGCAGACTCAGCAGAGGTTGGATGCAAGGATGAGAACATTTGTTATCAGAGAGGAAAGAGCATAGCATCTGGAGAAAAGAGAGAATGAAAGATGCTAATACAAGGTTAAATCAATTTACTTGATCTCACATCATTCATGTTGTGGTTGATGCAGTCTCATGGCTGGACCAGCCTGACCAAGGATAAAAATTTGGTCTGAGAAAGATTGGATCCAATCCTGGCTTATGGTTTATGAATAATTGGGTATATTAAATTGTCAGGGTCACCCTGTAATTTCATTTATTAGTCTTATTGTTGCAGAAAACTACGTGTACACCCCCTGGTTTATCTGACAGTGAAGTGAACATACCTGTTCTTTTAACAATTACTTGTACATCCATTAATTTTTCTTCACCATTTCAGTTAAACCCGGTCTGTTGATGTATTGTGGCTAATTGGTGTGATTATTTGAAATTATTAACTTTAGTAACCACATTGCCCTTGATAGGATTAGTGTTACCTATATACCCTTAAGTAAATTAAAAATTTCCCATAATAAAATGCTAACTCAATTCCACTTTTATCATCATTATTATCATCAATCTTCCCTGGAAATTTTTTTTGCTCTCCTTTTTATTGATGATTTCAATGAATAGATTCTTCTGGTCCACCCAACAATCATGAATTCGAGTAAACTCACAAGCAGTGCCTAATACCAAGCTGGTTCTGGGCATCCAGTCCAATGGAAGTAGATTCATTGTCTGATGATAGTTATTGCACTTTATAATAGATGAAACTGGTTTCATATCTTCTTCTTCTTCTTCACTAGTAGTTAATTAATAAACCATTTCCCTTTCTTTTTATTTTCTTCTCATACCGGAAAGGCGGAAACCATTTTTCCATCATTTTTTCATTTCAGCACCACTGTAGCAGCATGATCATCGTTCTCCATTCCGCCATCGAACTTTGGTTTAATCTGCTAAATGTGGCCTCAAGATGAAGTTCAAGTTCTAACAAAGAAATCTGATTTGGTGGTATTCTGGTTTGAGTTGAAATTTTGAAGCTGTAAGCTCCACATGTTTGTTGCTTCAATTCTGGAATTGTTTTCATACGCTTCAAATCTAGATTGACTATTTTCTGAAAATCAATTAATTTAGAAATCCACCGGTTTTCTTATCTTTTTCCTTTATTATAGATATAGATATGGGCATTTTGGTCGATCTACTTTAGTTACGACTGCTAACCTGACTGGAGATAGAGTTTTTGAAGTTTAATGGGATTTTAGGAAGTTATGTTATTTTGAGGAATAATATATTTTTGTTTTATTTTATTTTTTTAATGAGCTAGAATATGTGGCTTCCCAGTTATTCTTAGTTTCCTTATTAAAGAGTTACATCATTATTTTACGAGCTTTGTGTTCTCTTTATGTATTTCCCATTGTTTGGAGATAGATTTAATAGAATGGATGTTTTTTGTGGTTTGAGTAACCCGTGAGGTTTGTGTGAGCTTTCTCCTCCCCCTGGGTGATTTCTTCTCTCTGTCTCCCCTCCCCAACCCCCACCACACACATAAATCCTGATCAATCTCAACTTCCTTCTTCTACCAAGTCCCCCTCACCAAATAGGATTCAGATCACAATGGAGAAACCTTATTGTTGCACCTTGGCCCATCCTCAATATAAAGAAAACTAAATTACTTCAAAATTGAAACATAAAAATAAAGGAAACCTATCGAAGGAAGAAGCTAAATAGTCCCCAGTAAAATCCCTATGTATCTACTCAACTTCTTAGAATAAAGAGAATAAAAAAATATTGCATATTATTCTAAAATAGTCCCTAATGGACCCACCATCTAGTTGCATCATAAATCTAATTGATGTGAACACGATTTGGACCCTTGGCCAAAACCCTAAGTATGGCCTGCAAGATGGCTATAAGAAGCCTCCTTAGGCTGTCCGAACCCCCTAGGAGAGGTATTTTGGGCATTTTCTGCCCTATTTAGTTGCCGGAATTTAATTCCAGTAATTATAGAGTCCATTTTGGTTAAAGAATCTTGTTTTGAGTTAGTAGTTGAGTTAGTTATTGAGTCCTTAGTTCTTTTAAAATCTAGCAAATGTGGCAATTAGAGTTTTAATTAAAACAGAATTTGAGCATGTGCTTATTAGAGTTTAAGTAAATTAGTACTTTTATTTCAGCATGTGTCCATTAGGGACGTTTGGATGTTTAGATTTAATTTCAGTGGGCAATATTATGTGTTAGAATCCTAATCTATAAAGGAATCCCACTTAGTATCTAGTTCTTTTTAGTAGGCTATAAATTAAGGCCTAATTACCCCCCCCCCCCAACAAAAAAAAATTAATGCCTAGTGGCTTATTCTTTCTTTGTACGTTGAAAGTTCGATTATTGAATGAAAAGTTAAGAGTTGAGGACCGGGGTTCCTGTTGTGGGGGCCTTGGTGGATTTTTAGTAAGTTCTTCAACAATCAGCAACCATTCTCAAATTCCAGCAGCCATTACAAGTATGTAAACACCCCAGCCCGCTTCCCTCTCCTCTTCCCTCCCCACGCAAGGATCCCCCCACCTTCCTTTTCACCCTCGGCCCCTCTCCTGCCCCTGCTCGATCATATTCCTCATTCCCCCTTGCTGCCATGACCTGGCAGCGGCCTTCCCCACCCCCCTTCCCCTCATCCCTACCACACCCTAACCCTTCCCCAGCTCCTCCCCTGTTGTGTGCAAGCCCTAGGAACCCTCCCCTCTCTTCTCCAACGCCGGCAGCCCTCTCTCTCTGTTTCTTCTTCCCTGCGGCAGCGGTAGCAGCCGTCCCCTGTTAAGCCTCTAATCCCCACCCCCTTACCTCCCATTTCCCTCCTAATTGGATCGCATCTTGCCCCTCATCCCATCCTACCTTTAATTCAACATTTCAACCTAAAACCCAAAATCCTAACACTTATAAAATTTTTCTACAATTCATCTTTAACCTTTAGACCTAAACCCTAGTTCAAGTTAAACCCTCACCCACACCCTAAAACCATTAGAACTAAGTCTGGAATTACAAAACAGCAGCAGCAGCCCCATTCTCGACCTAATCGAACCCCTAATACCCAACTTTCCAAAACTACTGTTAAACTCCGGATCTGAAATCAGCATTACTGCAGGGTTTCAAGTGCTAAAATCCACCCTCCACAGCCTATAAAATTAGTTTTCTTTGCTTGCAGATTTTTGCTCGCAGATTCTGGGCAGCCCTTAGTTTTAGGGAAAATCCACAAAAACCCTTGCCCTAAAACTGGGTTCACATCAACAATATTGTATTTAACTAATAATTGTGCTATTGCAACCTGTTGGTTGCTGGTTTAAAACCTGGAAGCAGCTGTAACTGTGCATACACTGTCTCTCCCGGACCTAGTCCCTGAAGTAGCGGGAGCCTTTTGCAGTGGGGACATTACTTCTACTGTTGTTTTGTATAGGGCCCATTCAAATATGTGCCATATAAAATACACCACACCAATTTATTTCCCTGGTCCTGCATTAACTATGGATGAGATGGACTGTTCATTGCCTACTTGCCTGTGTTACATGTATTCATTAAAATGAGCATCCCAGTGCATGAGGCTCCCGGCAGTGGGATGAGTAGGCAAATGGATGCAGCCTTACCCTCTGCTTTGCAGGAGAGGCTGTTTCCATGTTTTGAATCCACATCCAACAGTTTTAACTTGCAAAAGCACTACTTGAACTGAACTATAAGCCTTGCAAGTTGAATTGCTCGCTTGCATTGTTCCTAGGTTATGCATGCATAGAAAACAAGCATGATGCATGATGCATGGTTAATGAGTTTTGAGGTATTTGATCCGATGTGTGCTTTGATGGAATTGCATTATAGTTTGATCGGATTACTCATTATGTTTTAAATTTTTACTAGTTTATCATTTTCTGCAGGGTTGACCGTGATGGCAGGAAGGAGTCGTGTGCCGCGTCACGTTCATGAAGGTCCATATGCTCGCCCTGTTCCCCGTCCACCCCATCCTGCATTGTTGGAGGAAGAACTAGAGATGCAGCATATGGACATTCAAAGGCTTTTGGCAGACAACCGTAGGCTTGTTGAAGATCGGTTGGCACTGCAGCAGGAGCTTGGTGTTGCAAAGGAGGAGTTGCATCGCAGGAACATTGCCATTGCAGACATCCATGCAAAGAAAGAAGCACATTCAAGGGAGTTGATTGAGAGGGGCTTGAAGTTGGAAGCTGATCTTCGGGCAACTGAACCTTTGAGAAATGAGGCCATTCAGCTTCGTGCAGAGATTAAGAAACTGGATGCCCTGAGGCAAGATCTGGGTGGACAAGTTCAGTCCCTGAAGCAGGACTTGGCAAGGTCACAGGCTGATAACAAACAAATTCCACACTTGAGAGCAGAGATTGATGGCCTACACCAGGAGCTTATGCTTGCTAGGTATATGATTATTTGGCTTGCTGTGTTTGCTGATCTATCCTAGTGAATATAGTGTGCTATACTAGGTATCACTTAGTTTGTTTAACTGATTTTCTTTCATTGGTTGCTGAAATTCGTAAAAGGCTGTTAGCTTACATCACTATGTTGGAGTCTCAAGGTAGTGTTTCTTTTGTAGGAATGCTTTTGAGTATGAGAAGAAGGCAAATGTTGAGCTTGTGGAACAGAGGCAGACCATGGAGAACAACCTGGTTTCCATGGCTCGTGAAATTGAAAAGCTACGTGCAGACCTTTCAAATGCAGATGTTAGACCTTGGGGTGCTGGTACATCTCATCCTACACCATACATCTTAGAGAGAGTATAATTTCCTTAGTAGCATATTATTTATTTTTGTGGTTTGATAGACAGTATTGACCTGATATGGATATACTCTTCCATCGTTTTTTTGATTTATTTTTTGGTTCGTATGCTCTATGTTTGCAGTTTGTACATACATTTCTTTTTGATGGGTTTTTACCTGGAAATTTGTCTTTTCTTGTTTTGTTTTGTTTTGCTTCTAACCTCGACTCAATGCGTTGTTGCTCAAGGTGGTTCTTATGGGATCAAACTTGGTAGTCCTGAAGGGGGTTTTCCTTCTTCCTATGGGGATGGATACGGGCTTCAGACGGTATACATCCTTACCTAATGTTAGAGCTTTGTATCTAATTGCGATCAACTATTTTTGGACTCAAAATTATATTTACCAGTTCCCAGAGCAGATATGCTTGTGATTATTTACTTATCATGCCTTATGTTGATTAACAGGGTGCCACTGACAAAACTCCTCTTTATGGTGTTGGATCTGGTACTTGGGGAGCATTTGAAAATCCTCGTCTTGGGCGTCGTTGAGATGTGGATGATTTGCAGTTCGACATGTGAAATGCACAAGCTCTGCTTAATGCTGTTGGTTCAGGAGTATCAAAGGAATAGAAATGTTAGGTTCATCAAAGTTTCATATGTTAGTCATCTTTCGAGTTTCACATACTGGTTGTTATTCACCAACATAACCTTACCTTGATGCTTTTTTATTGGAGCTCTTATGTAGTATGTAGTAAGTACCTAAATTTTCGTTTCGTGGAAGCCAATAAAAAATGATTGAAGACTTAGTATTCTTATTCTACTACTATGTATGCGTAATCATTTTGTTGGATGTTTGATGCCAAAAATATGCCCGTTTTGAGTATTCATTTCTGCTATCCTGGATTGTGATGCATCTATGTGGTTTTTTTTTGGGTAGTTTGCACTTCCTTATGAACTCTGATTAGTGATTACTGATACTCACGAATGGACTAGTCCATCTAGTCCATATTTTTATGCCTATCATGAAAACTTCTGTCCTTGGCCACGTCTGGTCATTATTTAAAACTGCATATTTTTTACTCGTGTGTTTGCATTTGGTATCTGGAGACTAGAAACACCAATGTTGGCGACGTTGTTCAGCAAGGCAATGCTTCCATTTTAGTGAAAATTCACTGAAAACTTGAAGAAGGTTTCACCAAGGTTCTTGGAAAGTTGCATTGGTATTTTTTTTTGGGTGTCTGTGTGTGCCCAGGGGAGCTTATTTTAGAGCTTTCATTAAGTGATTTCTTTCTGCATCCTTATATCTCTCATTCTCTTGTCTATTAAATACACTGATGTGTGAGTAGTAGCTGTGTATGGGATGGAAACATAATTTGATGCATGGGTATAGAGTGGAAATGTCATGAGTTTCAGATTGTTTTGAAATTCTGAATCGATCTGGAAGGTGTTTATTCTTCTGATATTATTGTTTTGGGAGTTGTGTGAACCTTCTGAGTTCTGATCCTTGGAAGTTAGAATGGTGTGGTCTAAGATGTGCTGGAAAGCAAAATCTAAGGATCAGTGAAATGATTGAACAACATACTTGGATTCATTAGATATTGGCTGGTTGTGTCCTGTACGTATGAAGGAAAACTGAATGTTTGTTGGGGCTTGCGCAAGATGAAGTGATATGGTAATCTGCTTATCGATTGTATATTGGCTGAGAATTGGATGGAGCTAAATGCCAAGTAATGAATTATGGAGTGGTGCTGTTTCAAAATGTTTTGCAATACACCAAGGCTAATCAAGAAAATATGTTTTGCAATTCCAGTAAACAGGAGGCAGAGTAGTAGTAGTACTTGTTTAGATGTCCAAAAGATACCGTGAGTGATGGTTTTCATCATATTGGTTCACATATAAGCCAGGAGATGAAGTGGATTTGGTCCTTATAGAGCTAGGTGAAAGGTGAATGAATGAAGGGATTTGGGAGAGTTTGTGGTTTGATGCATTCTATAAGATCTAGAGGATAAAAAACACAGATATAAGACTCATGGTTTTTTTTGTAGAACTGGATGTGGTTTTTTTTGTAGAACTGGATGTTGAGCTATAGAAAATCAACATACATAGCATGAACATAGTTGAATTAGGATGAGTTGCAACCCAGGTTGGATGTGCACATAAGATAAGCATTTGGGAGAGCTTGGGAGTTGACCAGTATCCGCAATGGTTGGAAAGAGTGATGTGGTGCAAGTTTGAAGTATTCGAAGGAGAAGGGAAAGCCAAATGGCCTGGTTGAAGAGAGGAGATATCACAAGTGCTTGTGAGATAACAGCACATATGGATTTAATTGAAAAGGAACGAGGAGAAGGCCAAGTATTAACGTTAAAGAGGATTTCTTACTTGTGTCATTTTTTGATCTTGTCATATGGCTTTGTTCTTCCACAAAGATGGTGACTTTTGAACCTATGGTTCGAAATGGCCTGTTAATTGCTGAGGCAGTGGGTGATTGGCCTCTAAAGTCAATGAGGTTCTCCAGGCTCACCTTTATATTTTGGGTTGGTGCTATTTATTTGAACTCGCTACTCGGCTAGCATCCAAAATTGGGATTAATTGAGGTTTGACTTTGTCGATTGAAGTGGTTCTCTAAAAGATCAATGAATGTATTTCCATTTATGCTCTGATCGTTTTATCTTAATCAGGAGGTTTGTTATTTTTTTTTAAATTTTTAAATTTTTTTTTTCCGTGGATGGTATGCCCAAGTTGCGTGGTGTCCAATGCAGCTAAGTTATCAATGGTCATGCCTGATTTGGGATGAACGGAGAATCGTTATTTAGAGTTGAGTTCCTCTCTGGTTGATGGACAAACTATTGTCGATCACTTGATGAAGTTTGGAAGAAAATGGAAGGAATGCAAACGGTTGATTCTGAATTGTAGCCACCGTTTACCAGTACATTGTCATGCTTCGGTTGATGGATGGCAGTTTGAATTCAAGCTTTCACTATGACCCTATAAATCAAGCTTCTCACCTATTCCTTTGTTCCTTCTGCTGTCACCTGGGTCTCTACTTTGTCTTGAGTTTTCTAATCGTCGTTTATTTGGCTTGTAATTTTGCCTTATTTGTTCAGTGGTCCAAATTAGATTGGCCACCTACCAGGAAAAGAAGTTGCTCCTGTATAAGGTGGGATGCTCTTGGATTAATCTGAAGAAAAGATGGTAGATATGCCTTGGGGCAATGAGTTGGCTATAACTTCATAGGCAAGTAACCTATACTGTTTCTTGTGTTTCTGTAATTAATTTAATATTATATAGAAAAGTTAGAATTTGTAATGATGTGCTCATTTAGACTATTTTTCTGCATTTCTTGTTTTAGTAATGTGATCACATGACATATCCAGAGCTAGGTAGAGGCCCGTGTTAGTGTTGCCAAATTACCAGTGGATTTTGTCTTTTGTTTCTTGCTGCTACGGTGAAGAGATGTTCCTTTTACAAGTGTTGCTATATGTTTCTCCACATAATTGGTCCCTGTATAATTCTTACAGTCAATCTACGAAAGTTTACTCCACATTTAGCATATGAATTACTTCATTGGAAAATTGCTGTCTTTATGTGATTCTCCATATAGAGAAAATTTGTTGTCCCAAAAGCAATGGATTTCAGGGTGGTTGATGCAGGCTTCAGATTGAACCACTTAGCAGTTTCAATTGGGCAAACATAGTTGTCAAGGTGTCACTTAGCATCTAGACACTAAGGTCGATCTTGAATAAGCCCAAGACGAAGTCCCCAGAGAGCTTATCTGGTAATTACTATAGAGTCATAAACCTAAATGAGAAACTGTGAGAGAAACTGCTATTGCAGAGAAGCAATATGGTTTAGTGCCAAGAAGTTCCATGATGAAAGCTATTTACTTAATTTAGGAGACTAATGGAAAGATTGCAAGGAAGATCTCTATATTGTCTTTGTTGATCTACAAAAAGCCTAAAAGAAAGTCCCCAGAGAGTTAATGGGGGCAAGTACTAGTGGAATTCAAAATATGTATGATGGTGCAGTGACAAGTGTAAGAAGTTAGGGGGGGGGTGAAGTTAGTGAATTCCCAATTATAATTGGATTACATCATGGATCAACACTTATTATTTATGATTTAACCGTAGCAATTCAAGATGAGGTCCCTTGGTGATGCTTTTTGCTGACAATACTGGTTTGGTGGATGAGACAAAAGCCAGGATATACACCAAGTTAGAGTTGTGGAGATCAACCTTGAAATCAAAAGGTTTTTAAACTAAGTAGAATAAAGTTGGAGTTCTAGGATGTAACTTCAGTTACACCAGGATGGAAAATGAGGTGGTGAAACTTGATGAAAGGGAGATTCCTCAAAGTGATCATTTTAGGAAATTATTACTAGTAATCACATGGTATGAAATTCTGCAAAACCATGTGTCTAGAATTTTTGAATTTTGTATGAATCTCTGCAAAATCATGTGTAGAATTTTTGAACAACTTTTTGTAAACGAAAGATAAACAAATTATATGTGTAGAATTTCATGCTAAGGAAAGTCTAGTAAGAGCAACATGATAGATCAATACCTTCTTGATGTAGATCAATGGTGGTCAAATTGACTCTTGAATGAGCAAGAACTTGTTCAAGGAAAGTATTTTAGTACGTGAGAACATAAATCAAAGTTGAAGATTTTGAACTTATAGATTGATTGACACCACAAGACAAATCTTCAAGACATTGTCGTCACATCCTTAGCTGGCCCCCATTCCCCCTCTTCTTAACTCCTCTCCCTCCATTTCTCCTACTCTTGGTCCCCCCCTACATCCCTTGCGCCAACCCCTCGTCAACCCTCCTTCATCGAAATCCTTGAATTCCCTCTTCTTCTCCCCTCCCCCTAACCACTCTATCTGTTACTACAACCTTTCTTTTATTCCTCCATCTTCTGTTGACTGTGTACCTCTCATTTGATGCCCCTCCTTTGCTACTGAAGCACGTCCCATTGCTGGCTGTTTGCCATTATAGGCTATTCCTAGAGCCTTGCCTCCCCTTTGGTATTGTTTAAGCGTCACTTTCAATGCAATGAAATGTCAAGGTTTGATGCAAACCTTCATGCTCGAATTATTAATTTTCTTGTTCAAGCTTGCCTCCTCAGTCTACAAGTCTAAAGCTCTTGAGGGCTTGCCTTGGTTTGTTGGGAAATCACCTGTCTTCCTCATACCTTGGGATCCTTTAACGCCTCTCCGCAGGGTCCACTTTAACTTTATTCCTTTGTGGATCAATCTTCCTGGCCTTCCCTTGGAGCTTTGGAACCATGAATGTTTGAGCCATATTGGCTCCGCTATCGGTCGTCCTTTGCGTTCTAAACAGAAGACCCTCAACATGGAACATCTCTCCCATGCACGCATCTCCATATAGGTCTTTGCTGCCAAAACTCTCCCCACATTCATCACTATTGAAGATGATAATGGTCTCCATTATGACCAAGTTGTGGTGTAAGAATGGATCCCTGCTGGGTGTGATCTATGCTCGTCATTTGGTTATGACCCCTTAGCCTGCGTCTCTGTGTAGAAGAATTGTATGACATCTACTTCTCCTCCCTGCGCTAGTAACCCCTCTTAAAAGATCACATGCCTTGGGATGTGCCCCCGCCGCTCCGGTGACCATTCTTGATGCCTTGGAAAATGTGTCAATTGAAGTTCTTGCCTTTGCTATTCCCACCGTCCCTGTCACTACAAAAACTTACCTAATGAATAGAAGAGATAAAAAGAACCATACCACTAGTGGGCCTGATCCTCTTGTTAACTTGATGCCCTCTTCTACTGCCAAGATCTTTGACGATGCTGCTGTTCTGGTACAAGATGCTGATGGTCTCCCCTGCGTCTTCTCGTCTATAGAATCTCCTCGGGTTACTGCTCCTACCTTAGCAACTAGTGGTCCCTTAGTCGTTGACTCTCGGTCGCCTCAGGTAACTAGTTCTCAAATCCCTGATTCTCGAGCTGACCCCCAGTTTTCCCCTCCCCTTAATAACCTCGTCCTTGCCTCGTTTGCTGCCCCCTGCAAAATCCTTCCTTTTCCCATCCTTTTTCACCTTGCAATGGATATGCTTCAATTCCCAGACTTAACTTGTCAAAGCTTTTTTTGTCCTTACCTAATTGCAGTATGGTGGGTCCACCCGCCACCTTCTGTCCTCACCTCCCGTAAGCATTTTATAGCTATTGACCCCGGAATCTCCCTATTTATCCCTTCATATGGGCCTCAACCTATAAACCTTGATGGGTCACCCCTTTTTGTCTCTCCCAACCCTCGGCCCACTTCATACACTGCTTTAGTGGCCCAAATGGCCCTTCGAACCATTTGGCTTCCCCATTAAACCCCCATGGCCCCCTTGGATCTATAACCCAGTTGGACCCAACCCGCTCCGCTTGTCCCTCTACCCCCTGTTTGGGCTCCTCCATTGACCCCAGTATCTTTGAACCCCCTCCCCCATTGAATCCTTCTTGTGTGAGACTCCCCCTCCCCCAAAAAAAAAAGAAAAAAAAGAAAAAACCCCTTCACAAGTCAAAGGCCTCTTTTTGTGCTCTATTTGAGACCCACATCCATTGTGACAATGCTTGTAGGATTTCCCTATCATTGATCCCTCCCGGTCCTTTCTTTTTTATTCTAATCTTTCTCCTAATGGTCACATTTGGGTTTCGTGGGACTGGACCAAATTCTAGGGCTCCTTCTTGGCATCCTCCCCCTCAATTCATGCATCTCCGTCTTTCTTTCCCCTTCCCGTACTCCTCCTTCCTCTCCACTATTTATGGCTTCAACTGCTCTTCAGATTGAGCCCCCCTTTGGGACGACTTGCCTTATATCCCTTCCTCTATTGTGGGTCAACCTTGGGGTATCGGTGGTGACTTCAACATCGTTTGCTTCTCTCATGAGCTAGTTGGAGGTTGTTCCTTAGATCTGACAGCGGTTGATGCCTTCAACTCTTGCATTAATGACTTTGATCTAACTGTTCTTTGATGGTCTAGTTGTCTTCTTACTTGGCATAACCGTAGGATTGGGTCCAATTGCATCGCTTCCAAGCTTGATCGTTTCTTAGCTAATGACTCTTGGCTCTCTTGCTTTCCTTCCTTCCATGCCACCTTTTCTCTTGGGTCTCTCGAACCGCTCCCCCCACCTCCTTTACATTCAAAATATCTCTTCTTTTGGCCAAGCACTTCAAATTCTTTGATATGTGGACTTCAAACTCCTCCTTCCTCCCCATTGTCAAAGAGGCCTGGGACAAGCCTGTCCATTGTCACTCCCTCTCATTCATCACCTTTGCTCAAAAGCTTCAAAACACCAAAGAGGCCCTTTGTTGTTGGAACTCCTCCACCTTTGGTTATATCTCCTCTAGGGTCTCCTTATGCTGCTCCAATCTCTCGAGGGTCCAATCCCTTCTCCAAGTCAACCCCCTCAATCCTTCCCTTGTAGAGGACAAGGTCTCTCTCCTCGGAGCTCTCCTCCCTTGCTCTCCCAAGAGGAGAGCTTCCTTTGCTAGAAGTTGAGAATCAAGTGGCTTGAGCTTGGGGACTCTAACATTGCGCATTTTCATTGCTCACTTAAACCTTTGCTTGCCATAACTGCAACTCCATTCCGCTCTTCTATAATGGATCCTAGATTTTCGACCCCCAAGCATCAAGGCGGAAGTGGTCTCCTTCTTCTTTGGCCTTCTCTGCCCTCCCTCTCTCCCCCCTCGCTTCCCTCTCCATCCCGCCCTTCTTAACAAATTTGTTGATCCCTCCTTCCTGGATTGCCTCTGAGCCATCCACCTCTAAGGAGATCCTTTGCTTTAATTAGTCTCACAAAGTCAACTTGGGCCCGGGCCCAAATGGCTTCAGTATGTGCTTCCTCCTAGATGCCTAGGATATCTTCTCCGGTTTATCTGGAGTTTCTTCTTCAATCCTTTCTGATTTTCCTCCATCAACCAAATCTTTCTCTGTCGTATCCCCATAAAACCTGGGGCCACTTCCTTATCGAATTTTTACCCCTTTTCCCTCTGTTGCTTCCTCTATAAATTTATCTCCAAGATCCTCATGAATCGGCTGAAGAATGTTATGCCCTTCTTGTTAGCCCAAATCCCACTGTAGTATTGTGGAAAATATCCTTCTCTGTGCAGAGATTGTCAGAGGTTTTGATAAGGTTGCCCACTCCCCTGCTGCCCTTTTAAAGGTGGACCTCCACAAAGCCTTTGATTCTATTTGCTACGACTTTATTAGTGAAATCCTCTGGGCAATGGGATTTCAGCTCTCGTTCGTCCATTGGATAAAAGTCTACATCTCCTCCCGTCACTTCGCCATCATTACTAACGGTCCTTCAATAGGTTTTTTCCCTTCACGTGTCGGCATCTACAAGGTCGTCCTCTATCTTCCATCTTGTTCTCTCTCATTTTGGAGGTCCTTTCTTGTATTCTCCAATATAAAACTGATTAACTCCTCATCTCCTAACCCTAAGTATAGATTGCTCTATCTTATCGATCTTGCCTTTGCAAATGACCTTATAATCTTCTCCAAGGCCTCCTACTCCTCCATTCCCTCCATCTATCTCTCGAGGTGAACCTCGACAAGTCTACCCCATTTCTCTTAAGTGTTTCTAACTTAGCCTGCGCCACTCTCCAATAGCCCATTGGTTTTAAGCTTTGTTCCCTTCTTGTGGTTTATCTCAACCTCCCCCTCATCCCTTTTAGGCTTACTAACCACCATTGCACCTCGATGCTTGACCACATCCGTAAAAGCTTCAACTTTGGAAAAGCAAGCTCCTCCCCTTCGCTGGTAGAGTGGTGCTCATCCGTTTGGTCCTTTGATCTTCTTTATTGGTGTGGCATCTTCTCCTAAGGCCACCATCTGTACCATGGAAGCCATCTTTTGTGCTTTCCCTGGAAAGGGCCAAGAGTCCTCTCGCTTCCTCACCCTATCAGTTGGAGGGATATATGCTGCCCAAAATCCGAGGGTGGCTTGGGGATCTAGGGCTTCCAAGATGTTAATGTGGCATGTCTTCTAAAATTTGACTCGATCTGGACTACTCCCATTCCCTCCAACCCCTCTTGGGTCTGGAGAAAGCTCCTCCTTCTGAGATCGCTTGCCCTTTCTACCATATCCACCCATATCTCCATTGGCCCTTCTATCTCATTTTGGCTCAACCCATAGCATCCAATGGGTATCCTCTTGCCCTCCTGATCCCCCCCCGTGTATGAGTCCCGTATCCCTAAATCTACCCCCTCTTCTTTTATCATTGATGGTTCTTGGTCCCCCCCTTGTCTACCACAAATCTGGTCCTTCCTCCACCCCCCCTCTTTCTTGGACATCCCCTCGTCCTCCATGACCTCACCATTTGGCTTCCTTCCCACTCCAAAACCTTCACCACTTCCTCAGCCTAGAATGTTTTTCTCTACCCTTGGGCCTTCTTGGTTTGGTTCAAAAGGGCTCATCCCTCTCCATTCCCTCACCTTTTGGAAAGCCCTTGGCCTCCCCACCCAGGTTTTCCTCATTAGCTGCCACATCCCAGCCAACCCTAACTCTAGCCTTTGCTAGAATGGTTCATAGGACCTTGAGCACCTTTTCTTTGCTTTGGGAGGAATCCCTTGCTTCCATTTGGATTTGTTTGAGACGCTCTTTTGGCTTTGCTCTAGATTAGTCTTCGATTTTGAGAAAATTTTCGGGTTCCTCTATTTGTGATCAAGTTGGCAAGCTAGTTTTAGTGCCACTATCCACTAGTTGTGGTGGGAGCGTAAACTTAGGAGATGGACTTCCAAATCTCTCTCACTGGATATGATTTGGAATGCCATCTATTTTGATGTATCTACTAGGCTTCAGTCTATCCCCCATCCCCCTGTTGATGATACCTTAAAGAACAAGCTCATTGTTGTCCATTTGGGGTCTTGGCTCCCCTCTCGGGCCTCCCTCTTGAAGGCTGGTCTCCCCCCCCCCCCCCCATACATTCTTTTCTTCCCTTTTGCAGCTTGTAATATAGTTATTTACTCATCCAAAAAAAAGAAAAAGAACTCATTTAGGTTTATCTCCCCATCACCTAACAGCTTTCAAATTGACTTATTTTCAGAAATAAAGTGTATTTATTTCCAAATTATAGAGGGATTATTCATGTTTTAAGGAAACAATTTCTATCCTATTTCCTATTTATTAAGCAATTTATTTCCAGCATGGTGAGATCAGTTTTCTTTGAAGACTGTCATTAGCCATTGCCAGCCTCTCATGAAGGGTTTATCTTCGATAACGGAAGAGATATTGTTCAGCTCTATTTGGAGGAGATTTCATGGTCAAAAGGCCCCTACTGCCAGCTAGCTATTTAATGCAAATTGAAGGCTCAATTTTGCCAATACATGGAGGACTCCTACAGCTGTTATGTTTATTAGACTATGGAGTTTCAATTTTATAGGACTGTTTTATGTAAGTAGCAATTTCCTTTTCCTAGGGTTCTCTAGTTATTAATTGGGATTGTTGGCTTTGTAAGTGTTTTTTAGTTAAGAAGGGTTCAAGGAGCTGCAATCAATGAGCATATAGATAAGAAGCAAGGCTGGATCAGGGCACAGTTGATGAATGAAAAATACAGAGAGCTGTGGCTGATTAAAGCCTTATAAATAGCCCCACTGTGGGATAGTAGTAGGGACTATTATTAAATATAGTATATTGCTTTTGCACAGCTATCCATCATAGTGGACTGTTGGTGTATGATAGTGAGCCCTTGGTGAGTCATATCCTAGTGCTCCCCATGGTTTGAGAACTTGATCTCGGCAGCCATCTCAGTGGGCCAAAAAACCAAGATCTTGCGATATCTCAGCTAGATCTCGGTGAGGTGGGAGGAAAATTTTCCTCCTTTTCACCCCATCTTGATGACTTTAAGGTTTTTTATATATATATAATTGTGCTGGCAATTGTTGTCCAGCCTATTTTAGGCCTTCTAAACATATTGGTGATCTCAGATTGATGAAAAAGCAATCATAAATGTAAGTTCCTATGTTTGAAACCGTTGTGATGAAGAAGTGAAGATGCAGACTATATAAAATTTATTGTACATATGTTTTTCTATAGATGTTGTAGGAGTAGTGTTGATGAAGAAATCTAGTTGTTCTGGCAAAAAATCCAGCCAATAAGTGATTCTAGAGAAGCATCCTAAAGAAGGGCGAGAGAGTCAAGATATCTCGACTCGATCGAGTTGAGGAATTTTTATGGAAGCAGCTCGACAGGGATTTTGGTCGAGTTTTCCTTTTTTGGTTTCGCCTGGCATCTTGTTTTGTTTTTTTGGGGAAAAAAGAAAAAAGGAGAAAAGAAAGTCTTGGCGATATCCAGGAAAACTGCATCTTCACTTCTTCTTCCCCTCCATCTTTTACTATTTTATTTTAGAACCTGCAGCTGACTTCCAATCAAGTGGCACAACTTCCATCAATCCAGCACCTAAGCTTCCATGATCCTGCACTTAGACCTTCATTATGCATTTATGCCTGCTACTTTTGTGACTTTTCTCTCTCCAATTTTGCAGTATTCTTTTAAGGGAACTAGGGAAGGACTCCTCTTCAGAGCCCCACCTTCAAAGTTTCAGCCCTAAAAGACCCCCTTAGCCTTTAGTCTTTAATCCCTATTTTCCCTCAACTGCCGTAAAGCTTAGGACTTGACATACCACCATCAGAATACATCCAAAGTAGGATTGAACATTCCCCCAGCAGGAACATTTAAGTATTTAACCCTTAACAGTCCATCCCCATCTGAAGCCTGCACATCCTCGTTGAGAAATCCCCTTTTGGCATCCAAAAGTTCTACCAAATACCAACTATAAGGGAGTGGGAGGAATCTCAAGAAACCACAGCAACTCAGCCTTATGCCAACTAAATGTGGTCGGCTACATGGGTTGTAGCACGCAGAGAATCCCAAGAAACTGCTATGAACAAAAACTAGGAAGGCTAAAGCAAGAATAACCTTTCAACAAACCAAATATGTAGATCTAATTTTTTGTTTCTGCTGGTAGGAAATATGTGAATGGTTTCCTACTGTTTACCATGTGAGCTTTATTATGAGAATTCTTGTTCTCAGGCATCTTATGCTAATTTTATGCATGAATTTTTGGGTCTGCAAATGATTAATGTTTTCACTTATGCTATTTCTGTCATATTTATGCAGATGAAAGTTGGATCCACGGCAATATTGGGAAAAAGTTGCTTCCATTACCTAAAAAGAAATGACAAGAGGGCAGAAGAACAATCTGGCGTTGGGATTGATTTGATGTCAACTTTTTTGACATGCAAAGCATTTGCAAGATCGTGAACTGGAGTTCAAATTTTGGAGAGTTTACTTGAAGAGGCTAGAGAAATATTGGATAACATGCAAAGGGGGCCTGAAAAGAAAGATTATCTTAATGTTGTCAAGTCTTACAAAGTATTACATGAATAGTGGACAGTTGGTTTGTGGAATAATCTTTGCCTCTGGTCCTCCATTACTTTCTTAACCAGATACTCTGAAACAATGGGGGAAGACTTCTCATTAAAAAAAAACCAATAAACCAAAAAATGATGGATTGTTTTATGGAAAAAGTTTTGGGCCTATGAAAAATTGACGCTCTACTTGTTGATGTTGCTGAGTTACTCTAGAGGAAAACAAAGACCTGACATTTTGTAAACAATGTAGCTGAGTTTGTCAATTCTCAGGCAAATGGGATAAAGCATTTTTCTGTATTCTTTGACCCAAAGATCATATAAAAAGACAGAGGGACGGTAATGATGGTATGGGGCTTCAACAAAGGTGCAGGAAGGATACTAAATGCATGAAGAACAAGTGAACATGAGCCTTTGCATTGATGCTATCTTTTACTGGGCACTGCAGGTATGTCAATATGGATGAATTAGCTGAGTTTCTTTAGTTGACATGTTTTTTACTTCTTGTTTGAAGCATATTGGTTCAGTTTACTGTGCTACTTTTTCTGTGCTGTTCAATTTCATGTTGCATATCACGTAATTTTCTGATTAAATGATTTTAGACAGATCCTTCATGCTTTTGCCATTTTAGGGGGTTAGTTTTTGTTTTTTATTTTTATATTTTATTGTGATTAATTTTTATGTGTTTCATGCTGGGCTGGAAGGGGGGGGGGTTGAGATGGATTTATTAATCCCTTGTAGAACTCCCAGTTTACCCACCCCTTGACCACCTTCGTACCCAGCAACCCTTTTCCACACCTTATCAATGGTAGAGACATTACCATCAAGCCAATGGTGGTGCCTTGAGTAACCTTGAAGGTTCAAATGCTGTCAACTGTATTGTGGTACGAGCATCTCAGTAGACATTTGCAGCTCAAAGCATAAAATGCTTACGGATCCTTGATGCTGGAATCTGGATTGTGCTCATTAGTTGTTTAGGTATTGAATGTGAAAAATTCAGGGGTTTAGTGGATAAATCTGATCATTTTGCATTTAAGGAAACATGTCCTCTTCTTAATTATATTCAAAGTCCAGAAGGCTTGTCCCTTTACTGTTGGTGCTTACCATAGGGTTTTACATGAGCTTCTGAAAGTGTAGATGAATGTCTATATGGCTGTGGCATCTGTCATAAGCTACCTGTCTGCAATTTAGTCCATATTCTGTATCCATAGGCTGTAGTCTAATTTCAATACATTTAAATAGTCATCTTTCTTTTCTGGTTGAAATTTAAATAGTTCTCTCTGATACTATAAGGTCATTCAGATTGCCGTGTATGCTGGATAATTGAATAAATTCTTCTAGTTGGATTGCAGAAACCTAACAATTTGGAACTTACTCAATTTGTGTAGTATCAGGTGGAGACACTTGGTCAGTGCGGGGGACTTGCATGCCTGATCTCCATGCAGCAGCTCACCCATCTGAAGTGAAGACCTTCCAATGGAATTTCTTGTGGCCAGTTTTAAATTAAGTGATGTCTCAATCTCTTTCCAATTCCTCTCATTTCTCTCTTTAACTAGTTAGAATTAGAATTTTCCGGGCAATTCCAGGCGTTACTCTTCACTCTTTGGTTCGACAGTGGCTGTAACCACTTGAATGCCTGGAGACAATCCCACTTGAATGCCTGGAGACAATTTGGTTTTTCATAGGGGGTGGTCTGAATGCTACCGACACGATTGACGATGGATGACACTTCACTTCACGGTGGAATTTCCCGGTAGTTTTAGGAATTCGGCTCCATTAAGGATTGGATCAATGGATCACCTTGGTGGTTTGACAACTACGTTCAACTGCCCTTCGGCAAGATGAATGAATTTCTGTTACGAAAATTTATGTGGCATATAGAGTGAAGCTACGTTGGGAAATTTTTTATGGTTAATTTTATTTTATAGATATAAGACTTTACGTGTTGAAAAGTTTTCTAATGCTTCTCCCCACAATAAAACAAGTATTGTAATCTAAATAAAATTTAAATGTTGATTTTTGAAAGTTAATAGTTGGGCGAAAAGATCACTATTAAGACTTGAATTGGAACTAGTCTTTTTTTTAGCAGATAATAGAGTGGGGGAGTGAGTGCATTTTGTCGGTCATTGAGGGTGCGTGTTTAAGTCCTATAGGTTCTGTTAGTTTAACTTGTCTTTGGGATGGATTAATCAAAGTTGGACCTTCACTGTGTGTGTTGATGTGTTTCCGGATTCACTGATGGAGTCTTTTATGTAAAAACTGTAAAATCAAGGAAAGGTTTTTACAAAAAAAAAGAATCGTAGCAATAATTTTTCTATGGACTTCCGTAAATCATTTTCATGTAGCTTAGAAAGGATATTTTGAGTCATGGGTACAGGACCCTTTACTTTACACGTAAAACCTATTGCTCATGGGATCCTCATTTTGGTCAACCGGCCGTGGAAGCCTTTACTCGAGGGGGCGCTCTCGGCTCAGTGAATATCACTTATTCTGGTGTTTATCAGTGGTGGGTAAAATTAAGGAAGTTCTGGACTGGAATTTTCGTCCTTTTACATCTTTTCTTCTTTTCCTTTTTTCATCCGATCCTTGCGATTGCATTGATGATGATTAAGAGGGGGAAGAAACTTCTCTATATGAATCTTAAGTAATTTTAAGTGGCAAGTGTACTCATGTTGATCATTATTAAATGATTTTTACACCTCCAAATCTAAAGAAAGTTAAAAGTAAAATACAATAAAATGGAATTTTTTTTTGGAGTTACTGATATATCGTATGAGGTAAAATTGTAGAAATTTCCATTTCACATTTTTATTTTCCCTATCAACCAAATGAAGTAGGAAAATGAATGATTTAAACTAATGGGAAATTTCAAGTTGAAACCAAAAGTTGACCTGATTATGTTTTTTCTCTCCTTTCTCTGCTGCACATTTTTTATTATTATTATTTTTTAAAATTAAATTTCTAATATATATTTAAGAAGAGGATTTATTTTTGAACACTAACATGATGAGTTAAAGACATGACCTCTCTCCTAAACATGTAGTAGAAATGTGTCAGACAAGCACAATCTCAATCTCAATCTTCTGTAGACAGTAGTGGATAGAAAATATTCCAAACTCAAAGAGTTTTTGCTATAACCCTTTGTCAATAAATCCTCAACTGCTATAGAAAATTATGATATCTGATAAGATGGTTAGGTTCAGATAGAGAGTGGTTGAATGGAGCAATTCTGGTGTTAGTATGTTTACCGACTCAATTATTGATGAAGGGGATTAAGTGCAACTAAACCCTAAACCTAAACCGTTGCCTAAAAACAGTTCCACCATCACCAACCCTAGTCATGAAAGAATCATGAATTAAATTCCAATCCAACGGCTATATTTGTGAGACAAAAACTATATCAAATTTAATGTGCATGTGAAACAAATTTATTGCAGTTTAGGTTATCAGACTTTAAGACCTAACCCCTCATTAATGCAAACAATTAATACTTAAACTTTCCCAATGAATTTCTATCCTTCTCTATATTTCTTTAAACAGGGAAATTACATAAAATAACACCCAAAAACCAATTAAAAAAAGAAAAAGAAAAAGAAAAGAAAAGAAAAGAAACCATGGGGCATGGGGGTGTCCCCCGTTCAGTCACCTAGAGTGAAAGGCCAGTGGAGCTAACTCCGACAGAGGAGTGGCAACCGGCGTAGGAACAACAGAAGGAACCGGAGAGGTACGGCAGATGGGACACGTGGCACTCAGCCGGAGCCATTCGTCGATACAGTCGGCGTGGAAGCTGTGCTTGCATTCCGGTAAGTAACGGAGGGTGTCTCTGGGAAGATATTCCGACAAGCAAATGGAGCATAGGTCGTTGTTTGGCTTGGGTAGGCGCTTGCTCTCACCCAACACCACTATCGGGTAAGATTCTATAATGGGCTTGTCAAGACCCACCACCAAAACTGGTTGCTCCGGCAGGCTCCGGCGGGTGATTGTGGTGGTGGTGGGGAGTCACTCTCATCGTCGCTACCGCTTTGGACGCCATTGGCTTTGACTCTCACGCAGACGTAAGAAGCGAGCATTATGGTGGAGATGAGGACGAGAATTCCAACGGCGATTGCGATTCCGTAGCCGAGGTTGGCACCATTGGCTGTCTCAGGTGGATCTGCAGAAGAAGAGGACATGAGAAAATCAAATCTCTGTGCGTGGAAACTTCGTAAAAGTGGGTGTGAAATGAAGAAGCAGCAGAAGCAGCAGAAGCAGCAGAGAGGAAATGTGGGTCTCAACTCCTCAAAGAGGGAGCTGGTGTGGTGTGATTTAGCAAAGTCCACTCCACCAAGAGAAATTTAATGGCTTTGGGATTTGCGTTTTAATGTTGACGGTCGGATTTAAAGACATGGGACCTATATGGGATTTTTCTTTTCTTTTGGGGTCAAAATATAGATTCAAATTTTCGAGGGTTCTGAGTTCTTCGTAGAAAAAATTTGATGCTATGGGAGAAGAGATTCGAATGGTGACAATTTATTCACCCTGGGCCAGGGTCCATGTTTGGCCCATGAATCCGAGCCTGCCCAACTTCGTCCAAAGCCTGAACTATTGGGCCGGATTTTTGGTCAAACCTGGGCTTTAGAGCTGGTGGGTAGAACATCTGGACTTGTAATGGGTTGGGGTCAGAATCGGGTTATTAGATTCAGTCCAGATCTTTTACCCGTCAAGGTTGAGGACTGTGCTTCCCTCACACCTTACCTTCATCAGGGGTTCACATACTGCACCCCCAATGCTTTTTCACCACAAATTTTATGTAGGACTCACATCTAAATAAAAAATAAAGAAGCTAGAGATGATACCAATGTGGGTCCCACATGAGCCTCACCCAAATTTGTGGTGATTAAGGATTGGAGAAGTGATATGGGCTTCACCAGTGGGACCCACTAGGAGTTCCACTTCTAATACATTAGCTAGCACTCAAAGATGGACCCCACCCTTGACATGTCAGTGGTTTAGAGGTGTGACCTCAAGCTTCAAACTCCATAGGATGGGTATCAAATAAGTCAAGTGTTTTAAATGATTGAAGATGAACCATGAGTGGACCATGATACTGGGATTTTAGACAGAGATGGATGGTTGTGAGTCATCCATCTCAACTTTTGAATATTGACAAAATGAATCAAATGAGAAACCCCTAGTGAGTCCAATATGAAACTATCATTTTCGTATGGTTAAGAAACAAGAAGGTAGATCATAAGGGAGGTGATTCAGAGTTCGGACACACAAGGTCAATAGAACCACTGCTACGACATTGCTCGTCCAATGGCAGTAGCATCAATCTTGTGATGTGATGAGTGATGACAACTCTAATAACCGAGGTTAATGCAAGGTTGGTCGACTAGTAAGACCCATATCTCTAGTGAAAAGGTTTTGGATTCGACCATTGGAGGCTATATATGTAATATCCCTACATTTTGTATATAAAATTCTCTTGTTTAAAAAAAAAAATAAAAAAAATAAAAAAATCCAATAACCGATAGCTGTTTAGATTATTTCCTGTGCAACTCTATTCCTCATTGTCCGAGTCCTGAGGTATCGCAGTCAGCAGCCAGAGAGCTGCCCTTTCCGACAGTATATTTTCTCTCTTTATCTGAGCTTTAGAGCTGATCGGTTGGTACTCTTTTAACACCTCGGACTCTGAATCTCCTTTTATATATATAATCTCTCTGTTAAAAATTTCTCAGTTTCTTTTTGAATATTCTTGACAAGGTAGGCATGATTAATGTTGGATAACTTTACTGTTATCGGTTTATGAATTTGGGTTTTACCTTTTAAGTGCTAGGACGAATTCATTTTCATTGTTGTTGAACTATCTGTTGATTTCAACTGCTGTTTATGCATTCTTCATCAAGTTTAGGTCAGGTTGGTAATGTGTAAGTTCTCTTTTTTGAGTATTATCTCAAATCAGTTTGCTGGTGGTGGTTCTCATTGTTTTCGTGAATCCAATTGCATATACTTGGATCTAGTTTCTGGAAAGTTCAATTATGGAGTTTCTTAGTTCATCGTCGCACATTTGAACGTTGATTATTTTCTCTTGTATGCCACCTTTCGTGCGTGGCTTTGGTTATACATTTGAAAGCACTTCAGGGTTGGGTAGGGTTGGTTCGACTTTCTCCTCTAATGCTTCTAGATGCATGACATACAATTTTTTTCCTGATAGAAGCACTTGTGATTCTAAGAGATTTAAGCATTGTTTGATAAATCTCCCTCACCCTGACACCTAGCATGAAAAGTTAGCGCTTATCCATGGTCAAAATTGCATTATAAGTTTACCCTTCTAGTCATCTGAAGGGTTCTTCCTTTCACTGACTGCACTGGTGCATTTTTCCATGTTTTTCCAATGCAATTGGGGGTTTAAGTGTTTATACCAATAAAATAAAAACGCTGAAAACATTTCTTCTTATCTGTTCATTTTCATTCTCTTAAGATGATAGTACTGTAGTTTCTCGTACCTATTTTATCTTCTCCAACATACTTGAATTATCTGTTTAACATCACATCACCATTATTATTCTAAGGACCAAGGTTTTAGGTCTCAGTTGGCCATGGAAATGAGTTATCCCAAGACCTCTACGAGTTGCTGCTTTTTTTTTTCTCCTTCCTATCTGACTCAGTTTGGGGGGGGGGGGGGTGTTCCATATGGCCAAGATAGGTCTTGAAATTTGATATCCACACTATTTTAGGCCTTGTAGATACAATGGAAACATTAGTTTTTACAAATTTGAAACAAACTTGCATGTGGTAGTCTATGGCCTAGGTGACTCTTCCCTAGATATTCCACAGAGTATGTTAGGATGCATATAATTAAAATAGATTTGTAAAAGAACCTAAAACCATGAGTAATCTAAACATTAGGTTCTATATTAAAACTATACACAGTAATCCAAGCAGTTTGCTGGTGTTGCCTTTTATTCATGAGTTTTTCATTGTTTTCGTGAATCCAATTGCATATACTTGGATCTAGTTTCTGGAAAATTCACTTATAGTTTATTTTTGTTAACTTCTTGCACATTTCAACATTGATTATATTCTCTTGTATGCCACTTTTCATGGGTGGTGTTAGTCCCTTTTGGCTAATAGGTGACACATTTGAAAACACATAGGGTTCGGGTAGGGTTGGTCCAACTTTCTCCTCTAATGCTTCTAGCTGCATGACATACAATTTTTCTTTTTCCTTTTATTTGTTGATAG